>NW_009258759.1:215423-216999 GCF_000687185.1 Egretta garzetta | reverse complement strand
TCTTCTGTAGGAAGCCATAATCAAAGGCAAGGTAGTTACAGACTTTCGGTTTCCTACACCATCCTGACTGGTTTGAGTCATCTAATGTGGGTCCGAGCCTTCCTGGTTTACCTAAACAACCAGATCCAGCACAAACCAAGCCTTGTACATGATTAAGATTTATTTGCAGGTTACGCTCCCCTATTGACACAACTCCCTGGGCAATATGGGAGACAGGGAGAAAGGGCACGCAAGTATTTACCTGCACCCTGGGCTGGGAATTGTCTTCTGTGTGCATCGATGCCCCCTGCACAGGTTAGAACCACTATCGCTTCAGCCTCTGTAGCTCATGTACTGGGATGGGAGGTGGAGCAGGGGAGTGTGGTTTTTCCTTCCTTCCTTCCCTGCTCCAGTACTACAAGCTCTGGCACTGAACCTGGCACTAGTCTTGCTGGGCCATCAGCCTCCAGAGAGACAGCCGCTGCAGGCAACAGCCAGATCCAGCAGGAGCGATGACCTGAGGGAACAGGACCAGTGCACAGCAAAGGCTGAGCAGGAGCCAAGTTGGGGACCTGCTGTAGCAGGTGAACTGTGGCAGGGGCTTGGCTCAAGGCACGAGTCCTGACGCATGACAAAAGTTCTGAGCAGAGTGTTCACTGCAGGCTCCCCAGCAGAAGCAGCGGTGGGATAAAATTGGTGCTGGCTTCTGTGGATGGGGTCAGTGGCAGGCCTGGAAAAGCAGGATGAACCTGATGAGCCACTAAAACATCTTCCTTGTCCAAAGCCCTCCATCACAGTGTGCCTCCTCAGTCTCCGTACAGCCCTCCCCAGTAGGTTCTTCCTGCCAGTTCCTGCACTGCATACCAAGACTCTCTCCGCTTTTATTTTTTCCATGCACTTATTTCTCCACGACACTGCACAGGCTCTGAGCAGAAATCTGGCAACGATATCCTGTTGCTCCTCTGCTTGCTTCAGTAACTGGTCCAGGTGGGCTTTCTCTGCACACAGCTCTTGTTCTTTTACACAGCTCCAGCTTCTCCTGGTCAGAGGCCCTTGCTCTCAGTGCCAACAGAAGAAATGCACCCCCATTTCCCACAGCACAACATAACACATTTCGGGGAAGGGCGCAACACAGGAACCCCACAGCGCTGCAGCTCTTCCCCTACGGCAAAGGAAGGCTCAGAGACTGGCTCAGCTTCCACGTCTCTGCCTCCAGAACAGCAGCTTTGGGCTCCCTGACCACGGCTGCTAAGGAGCAAGACAGCTCTTGGTGAAGCTCTGACAGCTCCTGGCTGGTCTTTGAGCAGCACTCAATATAGTCCTGCTTGGATTTTCGTTCTCCTGCCAGCTGTGTCTGCAGAAGGGACACCTGAAAGAGGCAAAAGGCCGAGCTCAGACAAGCACACACTGCCATAGAATCACAGAATCATGGAATCGTTTAGGTTGGAAAAGACCTTTAAAATCACCCAGCCCAACTGTTACCCTAACCCTGCCATCCCACTGCTAAACCCTGGCCCTAAGCACCGCATCTGCCCAGGTTTTAAATACCCCCAGGGGTGGGGACTCGACCCCTGCCCTGGGCAGCCCCTGCCAATGC
>NW_009258759.1:208273-215399 GCF_000687185.1 Egretta garzetta | reverse complement strand
CCCACAGCGCTGCAGCTCTTCCCCTCCGGCAAAGGAAGGCTCAGAGACTGACTCAGCTTCCCCGTCTCTGCCTCCAGAACAGCAGCTTTGGGCTCCCTGACCACGGCTGCTAAGGAGCAAGACAGCTCTTGGTGAAGCTCTGACAGCTCCTGGGTGGTCTTTGTGCAGCACTCAATATAGTCCTGCTTGGATTTTCGTTCTCCTGCCAGCTGTGTCTGCAGAAGGGACACCTGAAAGAGGCAAAAGGCCGAGCTCAGACAAGCACACACTGCCATAGAATCACAGAATCATGGAATCGTTTAGGTTGGAAAAGACCTTTAAAATCACCCAGCCCAACTGTTACCCTAACCCTGCCATCCCACTGCTAAACCCTGGCCCTAAGCACCGCATCTGCCCAGGTTTTAAATACCCCCAGGGGTGGGGACTCGACCCCTGCCCTGGGCAGCCCCTGCCAGTGCCTGCCAGCCCTTGCGGGGAAGGAATTTTCCCCAATGTCCAACCTAAACCTGCCCTGGCACAACTTGAGGCCATTTCCCCTCATCCCATTGCCCGTTCCCTGGGAGCAGAGACTGATTGCCCCCTGGCTCCCCCCTCCTCTCAGGCAGTTGTAGGGAGCGATAAGGTCTCCCCTCAGCCTCCTCTTCTCCAGGCTGAACACCCCCAGCTCCCCCAGACGCTCCCCAGCAGCCTTGGCCTCCAGACCCCTCACCAGCTCCATTGCCCTTCTCTGGACACGCTCCAGCCCCTCCATGTCCTTCTGGGAGTGAGGGGCCCAACCCTGAACCCAGCATTCGAGGGGTGGCCTCACCAGTGCCCAGCACAGGGGCACGGTCACTGCCCTGCTCCTGCTGGCCACACCAGTCCTGATACAAGCCAGGATGCCATTGGCCCTCTTGGCCACCTGGGCACACTGCTGGCTCATATTCAGCTGCCTGTCAACCAACACCCCCAGGTCCCTCTCTGCCAGGCAGCTTTCCAGCCACTCTTCCCCATGCCTGTAGCGTTGCATGAGGTTCTTGTGACTCAAGTGCAGCACCCAGCACTTGGCCTTGTTGAACCTCATACAGTTGGCCTCAGCCCATGGATCCAGCCTGGCCCAGTCCCTCTGCAGAGCCCTCCTCCCCTCCAGCAGATTGACACTCCCACCCAGTTTGGTGTCATCTGCAAACTGAATGAGGGAGCACTCATTCCCCTGTCAGGACCCTCCGTAGCTCCATGGTACCAGCTGCCAGGGAAGACAAACCCTCTAGGGTTCGCAGGCTCACCCTGACCTGAACTCGGATTATCAACAATTCCAGTTTCCTTCTAGCATGCCGTTAATATGTACAACACCAAGACATTACCTGTATATTAAAGAGAGAGGTTCCTACCTGACCTTTAGGCAAGTCAAGGACTAGACCTAGGTGAATGATGGTGTTTGCCTATGACCAAGAGCTGTGTCTGACTGACACTGCCTGACTTGCTCACTTCCTGACAGCCAAACACCACTCAGAGTGTAGCATCGCACAAAGTTGTGCCCATGAGTACAAAAGGCACACTGGCTCTTGATGAGAGCTTTCCTACTCCTCACCTGGTTCTGTAACTCGGCTAATCGATGGCTGCAGCGGGCGTGAGACTCCTCCTGTGAAGGCAACGCAAGGATTTCATTTAGTCTCCAGCTTGGCCAGGGCCATGGTCTATATTTGACTTGTGTTAGGGCTGTCCCGAGGGGCTGCGGCCACTGGGATTTGCCATCGTTCCTCCGTATGGCCCGAGCCTCCTCCCACCAAGTAGGATTCTCTTCTCACCGGCCAAGGAGTCTTGTGCCGGTCAGACTCGGAGGGAGGAGATCCGCGCGCATCCGGCAGCGACCGACCTCTACAAGCTCTCTTCAGTCTCCTCCGTTCACGTTCCACCTGCACGTTGGAGAGGAGAAAGGGTCACAGAAACCTGCCACCAAACAGGGAGCAAAAGGACCTCTGGGTGTCACGGCAAGGACGTGTCTGCTCAGGGACCGCTAATGGCAGCAGAGAACGCTGCGGGCAAAAAGCACTCCAGGTAGGCTATGGAAGAGAAGGAGCAAGAGGAAACCGTTCCTGACACACAAGCGTCAAATGTCTGTGTATGGGAACAGTGGGGCAAGAAGGTGGTACCAGCGGGCAGGTGCATTTGTGGAGGCTGCCAGAAGAGCGAGAAAATACAAAAGTGTGTGCCCACGGGGGGAAGGGGGAGAGGGAAGGAAACGAGCAGAGGGCTCCAGAGGGCTCCCTGTGCAATCGTGTTGTGCTCCGGGGCCCCTGAGGCTTTGCAGAGGCAGTGAAAGCCTGTTTTACCTGCTCAAGAGTCCTCCTCAGCTCAGCGTTGAGTTGCTGCAGCTCCGTCTTCTCACGTCCCAGCCTCCTCGGGGCCCTCCTCCAGACCACCCTGAGAAATGGAGTTGTTTGCGCTGGACAACCTCACCAGGCAACGGTACAAATTCCCTTCTTTTCCATATGCCGGAAAAGCGGTACCTCAGAAATCTACACCTCTGAAAGCATCCCCTAAGCACCACCGGTGCAGCTGCTGTTCAGCCATCGTTACACAATTCCACTAAGTTTAGTGCGTTTCACTGGCCAAATGCGCCCTCTCCTCGCCATGCCAAATCCCAGCCACCACACGTTGGCTAAGCTTGCCTAGGTAGGAGAGAAACAATTACCCACCCCCAACTTTTTGACTTGCTTTCATTTTAGCCGCAAGCTCCGCACTTCTTCCAGTAGTCTGGCCCTGACAGAAAACGTTCTCGCCAGAGCGATACAGACAGGCACGCCTGCTGGCTGCAGTCATGGTTGCTTTGGCCAAGCAGGCCATATATTTACGGGACTATACACTCCCATATCTTTATGGGCAGCGTCTTTAGAATCCCTTATAGCCCTTTTAGCTGGCTGACGGTCAATCACAGTGCCTACCTGAAGATGCAACCGGTCCGTGTCCCTCTCCGAAACCATACTCTGCAGGATGCCTATTTCTTCCCTCAGAGCCCCGTTGGCCATTTCGCTCTTGGAAAGGGCAAGAGTCAGTGCTTGCGCCTTCTCTTTCCATTCAATTTCTCTGCTTTCGGTCTGCTTCAAAATAGCAACCACACGCTCCAATTCTTCCCCCTTTGCTCTCCTCTCATCTTCCAGCTGTTGCGTTAGCTCCTTCTGCCTTCGCAAGGCACGGTCTCTCTCCTGGAGAATGCTCCTCTTCTCTGCTTCCTCTTCCTCCCATCTTCGCAGTTGCTGGATTTGTTTCTGTAGGGTCTCCCCTTCACCTTTCCATTGCAAAGCTGAGGTTAATTGTCTCAGGAGTTCACTCTGCCTCCTAAGCTCTTGTTCTCTGCCTCTCAGAGTCTCCTCTAAATAGCTGACTCTGGCTCTCTGGCACTTGACCTCTTCATCCTTCTTTGTCAGAGTCTGCTGAACGTGCCTGAGATTTTCCTGAAGTGCTCTTATTTCCTCTGCTACCTCTTTTTGCTTACCTTGAGCATTGGGCTCTCGTTCCCCCTCAGGCAAGGCCTCTTCCGGGGGCTTCTCTTGCTCTCTGTGGTGTCTAGCCTCTTTATTCTGCTCGGTTAGCCTAAGCTGGAGATTCTGCAAGGCCTTCAGTTCTTCTTCCTGGTGCTGGAGTTTTTGCATAATGGTTTCATTGTCTTCATCTCTCTTCCTCACCGCTTCCTCAAGGAGATTCACTTCCTTCTGGCATGATGTCAGTGCTACTTTCATGCTTTCTTCACGAAGCTGCAACATGCTCATTTGCTCTGCCTGCCTGTGGAACTCCAAACGGTTCTTCTTCACTAGTTGGCTCATTTTGTCTAGATCCTGCTGTAGACTCGTGGCCTGCTTGCCTTCTAGCTCCTTCTGCTCTTGCAAAGACACTATCTCTTCATCTCTAGCCTCTAGAGAAGATTCGGCATAGTCTAGTTTTTGCAGTATGGCTTTAGTCTGCAGCGCTGCCTCCTCCTTTTGCTGCTGAAGCTTGGCGATAGCCTCCTCTAGAACCTCTATCTTTTTGTCTCTTTCTTTCAGAGTCACTTTTGTTGCTTGAAGATCTGTTTGCTCGGCTTCATGCTTTTCCTCCTTTTCCTTGCATGCCTCAAGTTGCCTTCTAAGGGATGAAATTTCTTGCTCTTTTTCCTTTAGTGCCACTTGAAGATGCTGCAGAACTTCTTTCTGCTGTTCAGAGTCTTGTTCTTGGTTTTGGAAGGTCTCAATCACAAAATCCTTTTCTTGCACTATTGCCTTGGTGTATTCTAAGTCTCTACATAAGACATTCAGCCGTTCTTCTGTTTTTTCCTCATAGCTCCTTGCTTGTTGCTTTTGGATCTCTAGGAGCCTGTCCTTTTCTTTTAAGGTTTCTAAGGTCTGCTCCAGCTCATCACGGACAGTCCTTAATTGCACTTCCATGACTGCTTCAGCTTCCTGGATTTGCTTTTGTTGTGATTCAAGCTCTTGCTCTTTTTTAGACAAACACAGCGTCATCTTTTCTACTTTACCACAAAGCTCTTGCAGGTGCCCCTCCTGCTGTTCCTTGTACTGCTGCAAGAGTCTTAGCTGATCCCTTTGGGAATCACACTCACTCTCTCTGTCCTTGAGAACTGCCCGCAGCTGTCCAAGGCTCGCGTGGAGAGATTTCACCTCTTCTCTCTCCTTCTCCAGTTCTTGGATCTGCTGAGTCAGAGACAAAAGCTCTACATTTTTCTCCTTCAAGTTTCCTTTCATATAATCAAGATCCTTGAGCAGATTTCTTAATTGTGATGCACTGTGTTGTTCCAGAATCATCATTTTCCCCTTCTGGGATCTGATCTCCTGGTCCCTCTCTTCCAGCTCTTTGGTCACCTTGCTCACAGCAATCCTTTGTTTTTCTTGCTGCTGCTCCAGCTCCGCTATCAGTTTTTGCTGGGATCTGATCTCGTGGTCTTTCTCTTCCAGCTCTTTGCTCATCTCACTCACAGCAGTCCTCTCCATTTCTCGCTGCTTCTCCAGCTCCTGTATACGTTCTTGCTGGGATTCTGTCTTCTCTGTTATGTCCTTAAAAGCCTGATCAAGAGTAGTTTTATGCATTTCATTCTGCTTCTCCAGCATTCTCATCTGTTCCTGGTATGACTTCATTTCTCCCTCCCTCTCTGACAGGATGGCAGTCAGGTGAGTGACAGTCTCTTGCAAAGCTTCCACCTCTGCTGCCTCTTTCTGGAGCATCTGGATTTTCTCCCATTGCACTTTCACTTCGTCATTTTTAATTTGTAAGACAGACAGTGCCGCTTGGAGTTCTTGTTCGAGGGAGTGATTCATATCTGTTGCGGTATTGGCTTGAATTTCAGAGGCTGTAACTGATTCCTGGAGAAGTTTTGTCTCCCATACCAATTCTTCTTTAAGTGCTTGCAGTCTGTCCCGCTCATGCTGCAAAACAGGGAGGAAAAGATTCGGTAATGCCAACATTTGAGCTATTTGGTGGGTTTCCCTGTTTGGTGTAAAGTTTCTACTGTCACACACAAAAGAGTGGAGAACTGTACTGTATTCATCAAACTCTGTGCATAACTGATTTTTGGAGTCACTGTAAATGGAGAAGTGGGAAAATACCGATCAGTAGGAAGAGCTGCCCTGGCTCAAATGTCTCGGCTACCATAGGCACCGCTTTCCCAGCTTAGCCAGTCCCCTCTTCCTTTTTGCCCTTCTCTGAAGCTCTTCTGGCTCTAGCGTGTTCTTTTGGGGAGGAGCTGCCAGAACGGCAGAACGGTTTCAAGTCCAGGCTGGGCATGACTGAGGCAGTGGCATTAGGGAGGGAGGAGAGAACAACCCCAACATTTGATTTGCCTTTTTTTTTCTTTTTTGGACCTCTACTGCGTAAAATTTTCATGGTACCATCCTCTAGAGCCCCGCTGTCCCCTCTTGAAGGAGTGACAGTCAGATCCCAGGCTGTCATTCTGGGCTTCCAACCAGGACTAGCTTTCCCTTTGCAGGCACACATTTTTAGCCAGATCACCACTTCTGTTTCTCAGTTGTCTCTGTTCCTTCCCCACTGCCTGCTCTCAGATGGGCAATGTCAGACAGCTTTCTGTTATTGGCAAACTCTGTCTTCTCACCCCTTTTTCCAGATCCAGATCTCTAGAAATCGACATCTGGATTTGGACACAAGTAATTGCCCAAACCATGCAATGGAAATGACTTTGACTAAAGCTTCAAGGGCAGAAATCACCAGAATTGAGGAAAAGCAGCACCCTGAATCATAGCGGAGTTTTATATGGCTACGGCACCTTTTCCTACTGCAGAAGAAGAATGTAATTGCAAAAGTTAAGCCAGAAACCAAGTTGCCCCTTAGAATTATGAACAGAAGGCCAAACACTGTGGAAGAAATGGCCCTTCACGGCATCGGCCAGCCTCACCAGGACGTCCTTTCTTTGCTTCTCCGTGCTCTCCAGTTTCCTTTCCAAAGACGCCACCTCTTGATGTAGAGTCACAGCCTCCTTCTTTAGAGACTCTTCGGAGGCTGCCAGCTGAGACGTCAACTCTTCCACCTCAAGTAGAACATAACAAAGCAGTCAAAGACTATGGCTGGTCACTGTCAGCCATATCCTATACTGTGAGGAAAGGGAAAGGGCAACTTTAAACTTCACCCTCTCATGAGAGTACCAGATTCACAATGGACACAGCCAACTTGTTTAAAAATCTAAGCGGGTCACCATGTTCATCTGAAAAACCACCTTAAAAAACAAGGCTAGCAGTAACAGGCCAGCAGAAATCCATTCTCATGATTGCTGGCCAAGGGGCAAAAGGACGGGCCCATCTGCCAAGAGCAGCAGCTGAGGTTCAGCTGGCCAGTAAGTCTCCTTCAGCCCCGCTGAGATGGGGGCCACAGGAGGACGGCAGCCAGAGGGATCACCCCAGCAGCCTGCTCTGCAATGGAGAGGCAAGAAGGGCAGAGACCTCCTGGCTGATGCTGCAGTAGCTCTTGCTGTTTCAGTCACCTGCTTCTGCAGAGCATCCCGCTGCTGAACAAGGCGACTCATTTCCTCATGGATGGTCTTGATTTCTTCCTTGTGCCTCTTCTCCACTGCCTCGATCTGGCTCCGAGTTCCCTGCAGCTCTGCCTGCCGCTTTTCTGTGATGTTCTGCAGACACAAAGGGAGAGCAAG
>NW_009258759.1:202784-205201 GCF_000687185.1 Egretta garzetta | reverse complement strand
AACCAGCTAGAGGAGAACGAGCTCCTCTCCTCTGGGCTGAAAGTTCAAGAGCGTCTGCTCTATACCGCACTAGCACCCAGGGCTGCCAAAAGGCACTGGCACTGTCAATGCGAAAGGGATGTGCAAGGCCCTACTGGGTTGCCCGGGGCCAGACAGCTCCTTCACGACAAGCATACATATCCCAGACTACGTGGTTTTGTGCAAAAAAACCCCCCCAAAAACCACAAACCAAGAAAGGACCAAAATGTCACCTACTAGTAGTAGCCCCGCTCAGATTCATGGGCAACACAACCCTCTCTTTACAGCTTATCAAAAGCCAAAAAAGAGACCAGCACAGACAAATGGATTAAAAGAACCTGTAGAAGCAGAGGACAGCTCAGAGAATTGCAGAAAAGCCCTGCAAGCCATCCACGCGTTTCCAACAAGAAGTAAAGAAAGCCTTTGGACCTCCAGCACTACCAAGTGTCTCCTTGACAAAACCTCTGCAGAACCCAACAGGTAACAGCTTCACTGAGCCAAGCAGCCAAAAGCCCACCCAGAAGCACCAGGTTTTGGTCTCACCTGACTCAGTTTCTCTTGGGTCTCTGCCTTCTCTGCTGCCAGCGTCCTCAGCTCGACCCGCAGCCCCTCCTGCTGCTCCTCCGCTTGCTTCAGCAGCTGCTCCAGGTGGGCTTTCTCTGCGCACAGCTCTTCACTTGTCCTTTTACACAACTGCAGCTTCTCCTGGTCAGAGGCCCTTGCTCTCTCCACCTTGTCCACTTGACCACACAGAACTCCATTCTCTTGCTCCAGCTGCAATCACAGAAGCGCAGAGGAAATCAAATACAGTACGATTTACTCTGCCAGAGGTTTGGCTTGCACACAAAAAGGAAGAACGTTGCCATGGTCAGGCAGTCACACTGTCGGAAGGCAGCAAGTCTGGGAAGAAGCAGCAGCTGGAGGCAAACACCTGGCAAGGTCTTTGGCAACTCTGCTCACCTGCAGCACAAGCTTGTTCAGTTGCACTTTATCCAGGGCAAGAGCTTCATTGATCCTGCTCATGTTGACTGTTGCAGCACGTAGATCGGCCATTTCAGCAGTCAGCTTATTCTGAGCCCCTGCCAACTCTGTTGCTGACTGCTCTGCCTGAGAAGACAAAAGCACAATATGAAAACAAAGGCAGGAAACCCCCTGACTTCAAGCAGTGACTCCACACCCCTTTGTGTCTCTGACGTACTCCCAGTTCAGAGATCCCAAGAAAGATGGGTGCACTAACTACCCCAAAGAGCCTGTGGGGCCTGGTAACCATTTCCAAGGAGAACAACATCTTCCCTGTCTTCTACTGCCAGAAATAGCATCTGTGGTGGTCTTGCTATCCCTGCTCCCTCTCCCACAGGCGCTGCCTAGCAGTGAGCTGACCGTACCTTCTCCAGGGCCATGGCAAGCTCCTGTTTCTCTTGCTTCAGCAGATCCCTCTCAAGGGATTCCTCCACCAGTCTCTCGTGCGCCACTACCAACTCACTCTGTAAGAATGACTGTTTTCCTTCAAGCGCCGCTAAGTCCTTCAGTCTACAAGAAGGGGGGAGACAAACAAGCTGTTACTGTAAACACATCCTCATTTCCAAACCCAAGAGGACATACGATGTCCCAGACTGAAGGATTGCCAACGGCTTTCTCTTTACCCCTAAAGAATGCTGGAATTTCCTGACTAGAGCTGCATCACGCTCTGGCACTGATGCAGGTGAAACACTCATCACTGACAACATAAGAGAAGCTTCCAGAAATTACAGAACAGGTTGCTGAATCCCTGCCTTCAGGGTTCAATTCTTTGTTCTCCTTAAAGCCACTCTGAACCTCTCATGTTTCTGCTTATGCCTGTCATCAGCTGCTCTGCTCAGGTTCGGGACGGTTTTTTTCAAGGGTCATAAGAAAGTGCAAGGAGGCAGCTACGCTGGACGTCAGTAGGTAGCCAGGCCTGCCCACATGCTCCCTTCCCCCTCCTATGCTACGACTGATGAGCGTGCAAAATGCATTCTTTCACGGCGGGCCTCCTGAACTCCAGCAACGCCCACCCCTGCCCAGAGAAAGCTTTAGCACTCACAGGAGCTCCTGCTCACGACGTGCTCTCTCCATCGTCTGTTGCTGCTCCACCTTTTCCCCCTGGGCTGAAGCTTCCTTCAGCTGCAGTTCAGCGATGCCTTGGCGCAGACGCGAGGCTTCTTGCTCCGTCACTTCAAGCCGGTGCTGTAGCTCTTCCCTGCTTTTCTCCAGGTTTGCACAGTCACTGCAGAGACAAGGCTCCGTTAGAAGAATGACGAGCCCTGAAGAGTCACCCGTCCCATTGTCATCCTTCCAGGATGGAGTTGTGGGGAGCACGGGAAAGAAGAACTTGCCCTTCCCCTCGCAAGGTCACTGAAGAGGGAAAGAGAAAGGCAGGC
>NW_009258759.1:201890-202379 GCF_000687185.1 Egretta garzetta | reverse complement strand
GCCTTCGCTCAGTGAGCAGCAGTGGCTAGGGAAGGGCACCCAAAGAACAGAATTCAGAGAAGCAGCACGTCAAGAGGGAGGCGTCCGGTATTCCACCATCGCCCTCAATCTCCACGGCTGCCCTCGGATTCACAGCAGAGCATGACAAGCAGTGACAGGAGGATGCTAAAGCGCCAAGCAGAGGCATACAGGCACTAGGGCAGGCGAGGTCTTGGCTCGTAACACCTCCCCATTCCCTGACCCGGAAACAGATTGCCTCTGGAACGCAGGAGCAGGAGGAAACACTCACCTCCTGAGTGCTTCTACCAGCGACTGCAGGTGCTGCTGCTGGCTGCTGGACGCCTTGCCTTCCTCCTCCAGTTGCTCAAGCCTTCGCTGCAGCTTCCTGCACTTCTCTCCCTGCTCTCTGTGCTGGTGCTGCAGGGAGTTGAGAGAGTCCTGCCTGGCAGAAAGCTCTTCTTTTAGGGCCTGCAAGGAATGGGCAGGGAA
>NW_009258759.1:168781-194350 GCF_000687185.1 Egretta garzetta | reverse complement strand
GCCCGCCATGAGCCCTGCCAGGCGCACGGGGTCCATCGGGAGGGGCGGTCGCCCATAGTAGCGGGGGTTTCTGCTGGCCATCAGGAGAAACTCCTGAATCGTCTGTGCTTGTGCAAGGTCCTCTGAGTGCGAAGATATCTGCGCACCTCCTGTGGCCCTGCGAGTAGGAAGAGTGCCAACAGAATCCCTATGAAAGGGAGAAAAGTACTTGATACGCTGAAGGCGTCACTGAGCCCAGAGCTCTCGAAGCATTTCCAGCAAAAGCAGGTCCAGTAAATAGCAGCCGAGAGAGCCACAACTGCCATGGCCTTCACAGGGGTTTGTGTGCAAGGCATTTTCACTTGCACGTGGCAGCCAGTTCTAAGTGTAGCAGCATGCAAATGGTGCAAGGGTGATGAAGTGATTGCCAGGTCATTCCTTTCTACAGTTCTAGTTTGCATCTTATTTCCCTCTCTTGACTATTAAGGCTGTCTAGATCATCATCTCTGATACAGGGGAAGCCTAAATATAATTGAGATGGACTCAGCTCCATGTATTTTAACACAGCTGAAGCATCATTAGAAATCTAGGCAAATCCAGAAATATTCAGAACTGGGGGTAGTGTCTTGTGAAGCAGTGATTGCAGAAAAGGGTTTAGGGAATGAGCTCTGACAACCTGCCTTATACGAAGCGGCTGAAGGATCTCTAGCTTATTGATCAGAAGATGGAGAGGTTAATTTAAAGCTATAAATTCCTGTCAGTTGAGACAAAGATAGAAAAGAAATCAAATTTCTGAAACTGCAGCTAGACAAGTTCAATCTGTAAGTCTGATGCCCTCCCGTGTACAGCATGGCTGCCGGGTGAGTGGACCACTTTATGCTGTCTCAATTTTTCACATCTTCCTGAACTAAAGTGCTGCTCAGTAAGAGCTCAGAGCCTCTGCTTGTGTCTAAGCACCATGTCGGACTCCATCTCCAAAGGGACTGACTGTCAGAGTCACAGCAAGCAGCTGGATGGCTCCAACCATGTGCTCCCTCACCCCCCTCCCGGCCTGCTATGCCTGGGCTGTGTGGGCAGCTCTGAGCCCTCCAAGGCTCCTGTGTACTTGGATCTACAGCGGAAACAAGAGTTCTCCAGCCTTACTAGCAAAATGCTGCAGCCTCAGCTGGGCTGTCACTGTGGGGCTTGATTCCCCGTGGCCCAGCTTCATTCTTGCCTGTTGTGTGTCAGGTCAACTTCCTGCATAAGGTCTCCTGAGATTCTTTCTTGTTCCAGATCTTCATCGTTTTGAGGCTACTTGGATCCCAAGACAACTGGCTTTCCATTGATTCCAAGTGACATCCAAAAATGCTGTTTCCCTTTTCGTGCTGTGCCTGGCTTTCTGGACCTACCACATACGCATCACTGCAGCAGACAGGTACTTCTCAGTCCTGGTGTTCTTGTGACAGGAGGTGCAGCAGATCGCACCCCTGTGCTTTTCTCTAGCCTTGTCCCATCTGTAGCTCACAGCTGTTCAGAGATGTAGCCAAGTCTTGTGATAACCAGTGACACAATTCTTTCTTTGGACTTCTAATTGTTTATCATCAGCACAACATTGTAGCATAGCCTTTTAAAATTACGCCACAGTTTCCCATGTTAGTAGGAACAATCTTTGTTTCACTCTGGCCCAAGACAAGACCAATTTTTAATTATAGCACCTCTGAGTTTTCTGTAATTCTTTCCTCTCAAAAAGCACAGAGCTGTTAAGTTCCTTCCTAAAATTATCCTTTCATACTTTTAAGTCAGTCCCCAGAAAGCTATGGTGCTGAGCTCTAAATTCTCATAGAAACTGAACATTAATTAGTTTCAATAAGAATCATAGAATCATTAAGGTTGGAAAAGACCTCCAAGATCATCAAGCCCAACCATCAACCCAACACATCTGTGCCTACTAAACCATGTCCCGAAGCGCCACGTCTACACATTTCTTGAACACCTCCAGGGATGGTGGCTCCACCACCTCCCTGGGCAGCCTGTTGCAATGCTTGACCACTCTTGCAGTAAAGGAATTTTTCCTTATATCTAATCCAAACCTCCCCTGGTGCCACTTGAGGCCATTTCCTCTTATCCTAAAGCAACAGCAATGTGACAGTGAATGGCTTGATATATGGAGTTTACTCAATTCAATCCTGTAAGTCCTTTCTGGAAATTAATTCACCTGGGAAAGGACAATGAAATTCCTTATAGATCCATAGAATAAAGAGTTCCACATGCAGCTCAAACTGCAAGTCTGCAGCAGTGAACAAATTCTGACTCTTGGCATCACGTACCCGGTGGAGCCTCCTTGGAGCCACATTGGAGTGACCAACTGCGCATGGTATACTTTAGGGTGCACCCAGAGAGTTCTGGGCTCTCTGGGCAAGCCTGGCATTTTCTTCTGGGCTCAGGTCCTGCCTTTCTTCCCCATCATCCTCTGACAGATCAAGCAGGTGATCTGAGCTTTCCCTGAGGACGACCCTGCTGCTGCCTGCCGCAACACTGGGTAGGTCTTCAGTTGGCTGGAGTTCGGTGGCGCTGCATCCAAATAACAAACACCTACAGGTGCTACAAGGCACGTGCTTTGGGGAGCGCATCAGGTGTTACTGTGTGCCTGTGCTCAAGCATTAAAGAACAGTATAGACAGAAGCTGGCATCCTGGAAGGGGCACATGCACTGTGGCTCCAGGGTTTACCTCACTGTCACACGGAACGTGCAAATATGCTGACCTGGGTAGGGCCTTTTACCCTCAGGGAGGGGCAACTTTTTCAACACTGTGAAATGTTCCTTTGGCTCCCCAGAGTGATCCCTTCCTCTAGCTCACTCTGGATGTCCAGAGGGACTCACTGAAATTGTCCATTTGAGAAGGTGGCGCAGCTCACGTAGACATAATCTTAGGATCTCGAGAACAGGAGGCAATGGACTTCCAAGGAGCAGGGACCCAGGTAGTCCTCCCTTTTCAAATCCCTACGCACCCTCTGTGAGGAGCTGCCTTTGCAGAGTGGGCTGAGCCAGACAAATGGGCTGTACGAACCAAGTTGCTCGAGTGGTACACATAAACGTGGCCAGTGGTGAGAAGTAAGAGGCTTTGAACATCTCCTCCACTGTGTCCTATATCTCCTATATCTGATCTAAAGCCTGCACCAGAGTGAGGGTCTCCATCTACATATTGAAGATACCAGTTGAGTTTGAGCTTAGCCAGCTGGAATAACTCCACAGGGCCATAATAGGACACCCTACTCTGTGGGTCTTGTTCAAGACCAACGTTCCATTCTGGGGGCCATGGGGCTCAGCACGGTCTGTACAGCGATCTGTGGATCCATGGTTCCCAACACCTAAGATGGAGAGTGCCTCAAGAGAGCCTCTTTAACAGAGAAAGAATAGTTTGCACAGCTTTCATTGTTTGCTTTTGCTCTTTTTTTTTTCCATCTAGGCCTGTCCAGCCCACTAAGATACATTGATCTCAGACATGTAAATACTGTTTGAACATATGATTGATTGTGTTTTTAATCTGATTTACTAAGAGACAAGGCCCATGTAATCACATTGTCTTACCTCCTGCTCTTTCATGTCCATCTCTTAAGTCATTTGCAAATCTGTTTGCAAATCTCAGCCAAGTCTGATAGAGCAACAGAGCTCTTAAAGATGTTACATTCTTGCAAGTGCTGTGAAAACTGGAAGCTGGATAGATTGAAAGTGGGAACTCAACATTTAGCTGGTATTGTGGCCTACTGGCAAGCTAATCAATATCTCCATAGCACAGAACCAGACAGGGCACACAGCCTCCTGCCCAGCAGGAGGGTGGACAATATGGGAAGGATAAAAGGATGGCATGGTTGGGAGGGCCATGCGGACAGCATGGAGTGACTGCTGGGGAATGGTTTCGTCAGAAGTAACTCAGCGAAAAGCTGCTTCATTTTGATGGGGAATAGCAAAACTACAGCTGACATCAGAGGAAGAGCCATTAGATCAAAACTGGGAGGGTGGGGTTTGGGGTCTACCTTATTTGTGACATCTGTGAAATCACTGAGCTCCCCTATCCTTCAGTTCCTCCATCAAACCAAGGTAAAGCATTCAGAGCTTCTCACATAGGAAGGGCTGCAGGTTCTTTATGGAAGTAGTTTGGTGTTTCTGATATCAGTCAGTGTGGAAAATGCTACAGCATGCACAAATCAAGCTAAAAAGTATTGTACCTTTGACCTTTCTTCTTGCCTCAGAAATAAAAACAACTGAGGGAGGAGGACTGGGCTTAGCGTCAGTGCAAGATGAGAGAAGGGTCCCATTAATCCCTGTTCAATCCAGCCCAGTGCCTCATTTCCCAAAGGCTCATTTAGAACAACAACAGTTCATTTTTTGCAGCTTATGAAAGACACACTTGCTCCACACTCTCTTTTGTACGGCCGAAAGCAGCAGGATAGCCTTGACATGTAAGTAATGCTGGTTTCTAACTACCAGCCTTCTTGTGGCTGTGGGGTAGGCAGCTTTTGAAAATTTGGCGTCTAATTTTAAAACAAAGGCTGGCATTCAGCAGCCTCTGGAGGAAAGACTGGGGTTTTGGGGTGTCTCCGAGTGGCTCCGGCTGGAGGAGGAGGCTGCCTGCCTACAGGGTGCACTGCTGCCCCACACTGCACCGCCGCCCACCCTGCAGGGCATCCCACCAGCAGGAACTTCTTCTCCAACTGGGCTTACATGGGGTTTTTTTAAAGCATAGCAATAAAACCACCAAAATACACTGACTGCGGGCATGGCTGTGGTGTGTTTGTGAAAAATTACAACTTTACCCTTGTTAAGCGCCTGCATTACCAGCTCAGCCCTTCAGTCACCAGAGGACAAAGTGAAGCCACTGTTACAGTTCTCGGGAAAAGGAGCTGAACAGATTATACTTGGGTATTTTAGTGTACGTGTCCAGGGGACTGCATGACAGGTCTCAGTTGTTGATCTTGCAGTCTGTCCTGTTTAAATGTGAAGTTCACCAAAGGCTAAGGTAGAGGTCGTATTGCCACTTGAAAAGTCATCCTCTGGAGTTTTAAGCCTGTGGAGCTGTTTCACATGAGGCAGAGTATGACTCATGCTAATGAAAAGGGTAAAGAAGATTTTTTTAAAGAAATATATCGCAGTTAAATTAGTTTAGACAGCATGACATCAGAGAGTAATTAAATAGGTTTGTTGGAATTCCGTTTCCAATTCCTGAGTTCAGGTTTGTAAAAGATTTCTGAGCACCTGCAGGTCTCTGTGTGTGAAATATTTTCACTGGAAAGGATTCAAAACTTTAAAAAAACCTTTTAACACAGAGGCAGCATTACGCCATTCTTCCTTCTTGGAAAAAAACCCCTTGGATTTAAACAGGACTCCTTCAAGTTTTCAGTCAGTTTTACAGAAGAAAACGAGGTGGTAAACTTTCTCTTTTCAAGAACAAGTTCTTTATAGCTGCTAACTGAAGTCAGGGGAGATTGTATCTGAGTACATGAGCATTTCCACTATGGGACTGGATACAAGTATTGAACAACGAGATTTGAAATGTTTTAATCTCAAACAAAAACCATTTTTGCTGACTTTGGTTTTTAATTTCTTTCATGTTTTCTTCTGCCAAACTGGAGGAACCTTTTCTGATTTTTTCTTTAGTGGCATTCAGAGGAAGACCAGAGGATGAAAATCCTGCATTTTCTCACTTTACTGCTTTGGCATTTGACTTGGCTGTCTCTGGATCTAGTTCCTGGAGCGCTGAGTAATTCTGAAGCAGGCCAGAGTAATCCAGGATCTAAACTAGGTTTTTTAAAAGCCGAAGGAAAAGAAAGGAATCCCTCAGCACGGGCAGGTACACTGAGGACTGCAAGCCATGGATATAGTACTGGGACCTCAAAGGCTAGGACTAAAGGCAGTGCTGTTCAGGCTGGAGCTCTGCTGGCCAAGAACGATGAATCAAAGAAGGTTCTCTCAAGAACAGCAGCCACGGAGGGCAAGGTAGGACATCTCCCCAGCAGACCTTCTGGAGTAAGGACAGTGACTCCAAAGGTTCAAAACTTTAGCAGCAAGGTGGCTTTGAAAAAAACTGGCACAAGCAGTACTGACACTGATTCTTTCAAAACCAAAAAGACTAAAGAGCCTGTAACCCAGAGGGAAACTAAGGAAACTTTCAGACATCCCCCTATAACGCCACATGAATACATGCTCTCTTTGTACAGGACTCTCTCAGATGCAGAAAGAAAAGGTGTTAATGGAAGTGTAAAACTGGAGGCTGGACTTGCCAATACAATAACCAGCTTTATAGACAAAGGACAAGGTAAGAAAGGAGCTCATGTGTGTGCGTGTGTGGACAGAGAGAGATGTCTGGATGTGTTTGTATATGTAGAGAGTATTGGAAAATAATCATACTTTGTTAAAGCCAAATAGCTCTTTTTAATGTAAATGAAATCATACAACTTTGCTGCAGATTTTATCTTCCTGCCTTATCTTGGAAAATTCATTTAGAGGTAGAACTAGATGGGTGTGTGGCAGCCAAACAAAATGTTTAGAAAATATTTTGCATATGATTGAAAATTGATCAGTCTTTGCATGCTGAAGTATGCAAAAGCCTTTCAAAATTTTGTCTTATTTTCTTTCCGTAACTAGCTCCTGGAAACTGCTACCATTAGATTTTGTTGTAAAGTATGTCTAAAACCGCATGATATGCTAAGAACAGGGCTATTCCATGAAAAAACCACAAGTTTCAGTATCAAAAGGTCAGCCTGATTTGTTCAAGGTAGAATTGTGAGGAACTACACTGTAGACCCAGGGGTCATTATAGTGTAGGGTGGGTGTATCTGTACTAGCTCGAAGGTCATGCCTTCAGGTACCACCGACCTTCTATCCACAGATGCCCACAGCTAAGCACAGACTAACAAGAGTAAATAACTTCTGAGACTCCAGAATTTGCAGTTCAACATTCTGGTTCCAAACGTTTTCTGAAATTTGGACTAGTGTCTGCTTTCACACAAGCAATAACCAGGCTCCCAAAGAATGATATTCACTTTACTGCTCTGGTTGGAGAGCCCCATGAAAATTTTTTCAGTGAAAGGGTTGTCAGGCACTGGAAGGGGCTGCCCAGGGAAGGGGTCGAGTCCCCATCCCTGGAGGTATTTAAAAGCCAGGCAGACGCGGTGCATAGGGCCAGGGTTTAGTGGTGGGATGGCAGGGTTAGGGGAACGGTTAGACTTGATGATCTTAAAGGGCTTTTCCAACCTAAACAATTCTATGATTCTATGATATGTTGCTTCCAGTGACATTACTTAGAGTTTTGTCATGTACTTAAGGAAGGAACACAGGCTATAGCTGATAAGGCAACGGTGATGGAAGACTCAGCCAAGAACTGGATTTGTTTGCCATTTAATTATGAATAGCCTGGCTTCTGGGAAGGGATGATACGCTGCTCACAAGTGCTGCATTCAGGTTCTCAGCTCGCCACTGGAAGGCATTGTTAATGTAATGTTGCTAGAATGTTGGCTCAGCCGTATTCCTTGTTAGTGCTGCTCATGAGCTGAACCAAGCAAATGTAACGTCAGGTTAAAGGGAGGTATGTTTTTCTGCCCAATTTGAAAAAGTCGTGAATCATGTGGAGTTAAGTTAATAAGGCAATTATCCTTGTGTCTGGCAGTTCCTGAGGGATGTTGGTTTTAAAGGACTAATTCACTATTGTATCATCTAAGGGTAAATTTGCTCATATTTGGAGCCAGCATGAGGCCTGGGCACCACTGAAGCTCTGTTTCGGTAATTTAAGTAGGATATAAGTGGTGAATGGGCCCTGTGAGTGCTCAGCCCTGAAAAAGGACTATTTTTCGATTGGCTAATTGCTACTTTGAAGCTAGAAAATGCCCACCGGTGAAAGAAATGAGTTTTCTGCAACTCAGAAACTCATTTCCCTGTTGAGTCGCTGAGTTCTTCTAGGTCCCTGCACAGAACTGATCCCTTGGACAAAAATTGCTCTTTCTGTTTGGTGGGCTAATTAAGGAAACTTCTGGGCTTATGAGCAAACTTCAGGAAAACCATTAAGAATTGATTAACTGATATTGATCTGTGCTTGATGTACATTTAAAAATGTGTGTGCTTTTTTCAGATGAGAGAGCACCAACTATAAGGAAACAAAAATATATTTTTGACATCAGCGCATTAGAAAAGGATGGTTTGCTGGGAGCAGAGCTTCGAATATTGAGGAAGAAGCCTTCTGATACGTGGAAGTCTCATTCTTCTGGAAAAACTTCCCAAGTGAAGTTATTTAGTTGCTCTACAAACAGACAAGCAGCAACACTCCTGGACTCTCGTACTGTCAGCATCACAGATACACCCAAGTGGGAAGTGTTTGACATCTGGAAACTTTTCAGGAACTTTAAAAACTTGGTTAACTTGTGTTTTGAACTGGAAACTTTTGACAGGGGGAGAGCTGTTGATCTGAGGAGTGTGGGATTTAATAGAACAGGAAGACAGGTCAATGAAAAGGCTCTCTTCCTGGTATTTGGGAGGACAAAAAAGAGAGACTTGTTCTTCAATGAAATCAAAGCTAGATCCGGCCAAGATGACAAAACTGTTTATGAGTACTTATTCAATCAGAGGCGGAAGAGAAGAGCTCCTCTAGCAACGCGGCAAGGGAAGAGGCCCACTAAGAATCTGAAGGCAAGGTGTAGCAGAAAAGCCCTCCATGTGAATTTTAAGGATATGGGCTGGGATGACTGGATAATAGCCCCTCTAGAGTATGAGGCGTATCACTGCGAAGGGCTTTGTGAATTCCCCCTTCGATCCCATCTGGAGCCCACCAACCACGCCGTTATCCAAACATTAATGAACTCAATGGACCCAGAATCAACGCCCCCGACTTGCTGTGTCCCAACCAGGCTGAGTCCTATTAGCATTCTTTTCATTGACTCTGCAAACAATGTGGTCTACAAGCAGTATGAGGACATGGTGGTGGAGTCGTGTGGTTGTAGGTAGCAGAACAGTTGCTCACAAGAATGTGTTACGCAAAGTAATGTGACACATTGAACACAACCTCTCCTCAAACAAGGTTAACTAGATTCCTTACTTCTAGGGTACGTATGGTTACAAGCAATAAATCCACTGCTTCTATATGTCTCTCCACCATGGGCATGCTTCAGTAGCATTTGGATGCTGTCATGCAGCCTGATACGAGGCCTTGTGTCGGTGACACGAGACTGGCTTTAACTGAAGTCCATGACAGACAAGATTATACCTCCACACCTCTAGATAGCCTGCTTTTAGCCGCAAGGCAGTGCATAAAGATGGTATCAGTGAGCTGTGGATATGACCTGTTTGACCCTTTGAACAATGTTCTTGAGACTGAATTTCTGTCTGAGTCCTTTTTCCACTGGGAAATGTAAGAAAAGAGTCCTGATGTCAAGAAGAGAAAGTTGTGTTCTGGTATGCTCCCATCTTGGTGTAAATAGTTACACTGTAACATGATTTCTTTCTGATTAGCTCTTGAAACTATGCATATATAGAAAAGGAGTCATTAAATATAATACGTTGATTTAGTTTTAAGTTTTACATGGAGATAGGTGGTGCAGAAGGTATTTGCTTCCATGTATGTTTTCCTCCAAGCTACATATCTTTCTTAAGTATCCACCTTTCCATTATTATGTAGAAAGAAATACTACTCTGTATAAGGTCCAAGTTGTTCTCAAATGCTCATAGTAAAAGCGTTCAATTATGGCATAAGATGTAATAAATTATTGACACAGTGCTACATTGTGTCTAGCTGTCCAACGCTGCACAATTATAATGCTATTACAAAATTGTTTTTAATGTTTTTCTACAATAAATACAAATGAAAGGGACTTTTCAGTGCAGCAGGATACCAGTGGTGTGCAGAACACGTCCATGTATTTTGCTTGCCTCTAACTCTGCCGCCACAGAGACAAACTGTGGAAACATTGGAAGAAAGATCTGAAAGTATGGCATGGTTTGATCTGGTGGGGAATGACGCTATCCGTTTGAGGTACCTGGGGCAAAAATGAGTTAGGCAGATGATTGCAAAAGAGCCCTGGTATCCTTTTATTCCACCCCCCAAGGGTTGTGTGTTTGCATATCCCCTTTGTCTATTCTAGACATGGACTATAAATTCATTGTGGGATTACTCTGTGTATGTTTCCACCTACAAAACTAGGTACCAGATGTTCAACTGTAGATGGATCAGGAAGGCCTGAAAAACCACCAGAAATTATTGAAGTAGCTTATCAGTAGTATAAAATATAAATGCTAAGGTTTGATATTGTTTCATCACAGTTTAAACCACCAAGTCACACGATTTCCTGGATCTGAACTCTCCCCTGCACAGCATCACTGCTGTGGGTACGACAGGGAGCTGAATATGGCCCCTGAGGTCCTCCTGGTCAGTACCCCAGACTGGACGTGCTGTAGCTCACACTAGCCGCAAACCGTCCTAAATTCCTGGTCAATGGTCATAGAGAAACAGTGACAGAAAGCTCTGCACCTCCTGCACTCTTGAGGTGGCTGAGCCTTTAACCAGCTTAAAATACCTGGTTAAGCGGCCTTGTTGCCGGGCACATGGGGTTTCCCTGTGCAGGCAGACCTGTCCTGTACCATAACCTGCAGCAGGGTGATACAGAAAAAAGCACTGCAGGGAGCTTTCATACATATAATCTCTTTGTAACAGCTTAGCGCCGTGATTTCTACCTGCAGGAATTGATATTGCTTGGTGCAGGACATGCGGTAACACAAAACGAGGTGGGTCAGAATGCTGTACTTGGCAGGAGGGCAAATCACAAGCTACCAGGTCAACAGGCATGCAGAATGACGAGCACTTGAAGCTACTTTGTAATATGTGCATGAGAAATTCTGGCATCTTATGGATCTATTCTGTGGGTCAGGGCTGTCCCCAGGGCCCCTCTGTCTCCCTTCTGGATTCTTAGGTGTGTGCGCTTCCCAGGTCCTGCTATTCCTCTTCTTGATGGAGTCTTAGGCCAGGACCAACAGTTACTGTTCCCTGCACTGCCTGCTTATCACCAGCCAGTCTCATACGATGTTCCAAACACCGAGGAGTTTTTAATTCTAAGCTTCACTACAAGCTTATTTAGATATGATTTACCATTGCTACAGTAAGAGAGGAAACATTCTCCTGCCAACAGGGCATCTCCACAGCCAACAGGGCATCTCAGACTTTTTTGCCCATTCTGTTCAAGCAGTTGTTTTTTTGCTCCTGGCTGTTTTCTAGGTGACTGGCTTGCGGCTTTTACAGATCCTTTCCCTAGCACTGACCACAGCTACCTTCTGGAGAGGGTGGCTAGATGACCACGAGAAAGGGTTGCCTCCTTTCCTCCTTGAGTGAAAGAGTGCTGCTCCCCATGCATATCCCTGTTTGCACATTCCCAGTGAAATCTCTGTTCTCACATATGACAGACACAGTTGTGCCATGCCACACAGGCACATTCCTCAGTGGCTCAGGGTGATCAGTTTAAAATAGCAAATGCTGCCTATTTAAATTGACTTGAAGCAAATCAAAGTTGTCTCAGCAGACAAGTTAACTCCTGGGACTGTAACTGCCTGTAAAGGGCAGTTTGATTCAATCCCAGCTGGATTTGTGAGATGCTGCGACAGCTTTGGAGGAAGGTAGCATTGGTGTTACACACAATGCGTGATAGTTTGGAAATCTGAGGAGGAAAACTGCTATAGACTTCACACTGTGGAGCTGTTGATCAGCCTGAGGATCCTGGTGAGGCTGGTCACAGTAAAAAGGTGTAAAAACCTAGTAGGTGTCTCTCCTAGGTTCTTGTTTCCTGTCCTTGTATGAATTTCTCAATACATGAATAAAGCAAGATAAAGATTCAGGTAAATGGTAGTTAAATTGAGTATGTATCAGCATCTAAATGGAAAAAAATGTAATTATTTTGCAGTTATCCCAAAGCAAACAGTATGAACTGAGGAAAAATTAAAATACTGACATACTAAAGTCTTGAAAATCATGCTTTGGTTATGGCTCAAAACCCAAAATTCTGCTACACAGTAGTTATACCTCAAAGGGAAAAGAAAAAACCAAAACAAACCACTAGTAGGTCTTTAAGATCAGTTTAAACAAATTTGAAACTACAGACACTGAAATGCTAGAATTATAATGGATTATTACCACGTCGAAATTGCCAGATATTGGGTTTGGCCTAATCAGAGGCAGTTTGCAATTTCAGCCCAGCTGTTAGGTTAGGAGGTAACATGACATTCACTTTGCTTAGTTGGTAGCTCAAATGTGGTGACATGAGAAGGGACAGTCCTGGCACTACCCAGGTTTGGTCCAGCTCAAAGTGAGGAGTTTACAGTGGTGGGTGTAATCGATGGCAGGATCAGGGTAGTTTTTTTGCTTTTAACTCTCAAATTTAATACCCTTGGTTTGTAACACTGGTTATAAACCAGTGCTGCGATGTCCAGAGTATCCTTTTGTATTTACATTACTGAAATTGTTTGATAACTCTGGGAATTCCAGTTGAACACTATTTTATTTGGGAGTGGTCTACTGACTTTCACTATGGTGTAAATGTATACTAGGCTATAGGTGCCTTACTGGTGTATTGTTTGAGCCATTGGGATCATCTGGCACAGAATTCTGTCTCTGTAATTAATTGGAAGATACTTACTGAATGGTTATGATCACTTAAGTGCTGAAGGGAGTGACCTCTTCCACTGCTCTTCTCAAAGCAGTTTCTGCTACTCTTAATTCACCTAAAATTTCAATAGCAACAAAAAGACACAGTGAGCTGTCATTTTTGTCTCCTGAATTCCACATACCCATTCGATTTCTACTGACAAACCATTGCAAATCTTGCCAAGACTTTACACGGATATCTGCAGGTTCGGTGATCTGGTGTGAGAACGGAAACGTGCATCGTAGCTTCCCAAGATATGTGAACGGTGGCCATTACAAACTTTTACCATCACCAATAAGCACAAAAGCACAACCTGGGTGGACTTCACTCAACTTCCATTCCTTTCTGAAAACAGAGGTTTAGGGATAGAGCAGAGTTTGAGGCTGACACAGAGCAAAAAAAACCTGGAAAGAAACAGAGAAATTGCAGAAGTTTGGCACTACTTTCTTTAGCATGGTCATTATATAACGTGCAAAGGTAGACACCCTAAATTATTGTTATGGGCTTTCTTCCCATGGGTGAATTGGTGTTAGCAACTGGATGGTAGAAAGGCACAGAAACCTGAGCTGTAAAGCAATACAGGTTAAAAGTTCAGCTTTCCACCTTTATGATGGCAGGTTTCACTCTCTCACTGAGAATGCCTCATTTGTATTTACTTTTTAGGGTCATTATCTGTCCCACGAGAGTCTTTGTGAAGGTCCAAATTTCAAATAAACAGTACACTATAAGACAGGTATGTGTGGATAATTTTTGTTGTATTTGGCTAAAATATGGGTACTAAGCTCAATAGGTAAACATAAAAGTATGCCATTTAAAACAATGCATTCCCATTAGTGTTTGAATATGTGCCTAAACTCCATGTACACTTTTACATGGTTATGTCATTTCCTGTGTAAAATGTGCTTGTTTATACAGCAGCCATATGAAAGATGCAGTAACCCGCTATGTGGGCTATTTGAAGCTTTCTTTAAGAAACATAAAAACCCCTTGACCCTTGTATAATAAAAGGTGTTAAAAGATACTGCTTTTATAACATCTTAGCCAAGACTAATAAGAATGTACAAAGCAAACAATTTTTTTTTTTACTCCATAGTCCTGGTCAATCACGTGTTAGTTTATGAATTTACTGTTGTGGTTGGGTAGTAAAATGATATTTAAAAATAAAATTGCAGGAGATTTCATTGCTTCTCAACAAATTTAATAAACAAGGAAATGTTAGAATTTTTTGAAAAGCAGTAAATACGCTTCGCTGAGTGCTCAGAATAGCCCATTTATTCTGTCATTATGAGTTCACTGATGTCCCTATTTCGCTGCTTGGGTTTTTTTTTTCAGAACTAGCTTCAACTTTCTGCAATGATTTGGCTAGCTGAAGTCATGCAAATGGATTCAGTTTTCCCTGATGTCATTTTGAAGCACAGCTGTCAAGAAAAAAACACTCTGTTAATAATAATAGTGATTAATTGGCTGACCCTCTGCTAGGGGATAGCAAATGCACTTTTCACTGATTTTTCTCTACGAGTCCCTTTGCTATAATATCTTGTGCCAGGCTTTGCCATCCAGGAGTCCAGGCTGAGCAGACTCTGCCCACTGAAGTGCAGAGAAATGCCATTAAAATGAGGGTATTGCTTCTGCACGTTCAGTTCCTGTCTGCCTGTTTTTTACAAGATGCCATTTATCATGGCTTAAAGTCAGAAATAAGCCTTTGCTGATAAAACCAGACACATTTCATTTTTCTTGTGCAAAACATAAATCTTTCTCCAGAAATGTTGAAAGCGAAACACAACGCGGGTCCTCCGCGGGCTTAGAGAAGGGGCTGTATATCTTCACGGGAGCTCTCTTTTCTGCAAAGGTGCAGTAAGACTCATAAACTTTAGATGGCAAAGAAGTCATTAACTCATGTGGTTAGCGATCAGATTACAGGAACCCAGTGAGAGAGGATAAAAGGCTAATGGTAGTGCAGGGAGAAGCACATGCAGCAGGAGGAGGTGCTCTAAAGAAACACTCGAGGGAATATGCCTTGGGAGAAAGGATGTGGGGAAAAGCTGCTTTCGGGGGGAGGCAGACAGGCAGTCCCAGAGCACTGGAGGACAGCAGGGGCTGAGGACTGGGTGAAAGATTGCATAATAACATGGACCGAATGCAGGAGCAACTGTGGAGTGAATGTACACCCAAATGGAACACGAGAGGGGTGGGGTGGCAGTGCTGCTGCTGGGAATAGACTTGTCTACATGCCTACCAGGAAAAAAAAAACTGTTTTCTGAGCACTTGGTGTGAGTAATTCTTCTTTCTTACCACTTGCCTGTCCTTCTCAAGCTAGTGGCTTTCAGGGCTTTACTCAGATCTCTGGCCCAGAAGCTGCTGCAGGCTTAGAGCAAGAGCAGGCTGCTGAAGCCCAGCGAAGGCAAATAGCTTCCAACAGTGGCACTGAACAGCCAGAAGCAGCAGCAGCTTTAGCACAACACTGACCGTGGCCATGTGTGCTGTTGTGGGAGGTCCAAAGCAACAGAGCTGAGAAACCTGAGTCTGGATGATGAAGCACTTTAATTTACAAGGTTTTCAGACGGATCACGAATGTCACTGCGAGGCCACAGGCAGACGAGCAGTCTGTCTTCTCCAAGCCATGTGCAGCCTGAAGTTAAAAAGACTGATCATGCAGCTCCGGACAGTTACTTCGAGTGCCTAACTTTGGCATTTTGGTGCTTTTCCCAATAGCCCTTGGCTCTAGCAGGCTGATTCAGAGCACTAAAGCGGCTTCCCAGAGAAACAGAGGGAAGAGCCAGGCCCTGGGAGAGCGAACTGAAGCGTCCGTGTGCTGAGCAGCGAGCTGATGGGTGACACCAGGCACAGTGCCCCAAATGACTCTCCTCTCTGGGGACAGGTACCTGCAGATTGGGTCCCTCTGTCCTTTTGGGATTCAGCTGCAGGCATGAAAGGTTTTTACTGTCTAGGAGAAGAAAAAACAGTGAAGAGGCTCCTGTTAGAAGTAATAGTCCCTGGTTTTGTTTTGTTTTTTTTTTTTTTACTTGTGCAGCGTGTGGAGGGCTTGGGCCCAGTTCCTTCTCCCTGCTGCACTTCTACCTGGCTGAAGGCACCAGGCGGGGGAACTCTTCATGTCTCCCACTGCACAGCTGCATTCGGACTGCTGCTTGGGAAGGTTACATTCCTGTCTGCACCCTGCAATATGAAGCCGGACGGCTTGCAAAGGAGGGCTGCGACAGACATCCACCCCAGCACAGCTTGCAGGGAGTGCACCCTTTGGGGAATAGGTGATCTGACCTAGATTTCTGATATAAATCACACAAAGGACTTGTAATAAATTATTCCACATTCAACCGATTCCTTTTACTGCCGAGTCCTTAGGTAAACAGCTGTATTACAGACAGCCTGATATTTTAGGTACATTGTGAGAACAGCTGCTGGATGAGTCCTATGGGCAAGAAATGCCAAGCATGAGGAGGGAGAGAGGGAAAGAAAGGACTTGAGCCACTGGCAGCAGCATAGCTGATACTCGGGCTCTGGGCATGCATCCAAACAGTTACTCCAGCACATGAACGTGTTTGCAAGAAGGTTTGACAGACCAGGGATGATACATGTCACAGTATTTTTACAAATTCCTCAGCTAGAGCCTGGTGCCCAGGCTCGGTCAAGGCTGAGATTTTTGAACATCTAGTCCATGCATCTTCACTTCATAGCATCTATACTGGAATCTATACCCAAGATGAATCTCAGATGTATGCAGAAATATGACAGAAATGGGACACATTCATTGATGACTTCATTTTTTTTTCCTACGCAATAATGTTGTGTGAACAATATTTGATCAATAAGTTCCAGAAAATGTAAGCTGGAATCTTTCTGAGGCACAGGAGCTTTAAAAATAGATTGATTCTAGGAGTCCTGAGAAAAATTAACCGCAATTTATCTCAAAATATAAACACAGTGGTGCTATCTGCCTCCCAAAACATTGTAAGAGAAAAAGCCATAAGAAATAATTAACTTCTTGCAACAGTAATGAAATATTCCCCATGCCAGTAAGATAAGAAAGTGATGAGGAGCATGCGGTGGCATTTGACGTCAGAGTTTTAAAACATGTAACCTGCATCAATAAGCCTACTGATTTTTAATAAATCTTGGAATTCTGGGGAAATTCCAGAGGTTTGAGAGACTCAGGAGACAAGGAATTTAATTCAACACTATAAAGGGTCACTGTGCTGGCCTGGCAATTATAAGCAAATTATGGGACTGCTGATAGTGACTGAATCTTATAATGTGATTGAAGGATGGTGGTTTAATTCATAGGTGACAGGGGCAGGAAGAACAATTAAGATCATTTAGTCCGATGAGCCCTGCTTACCCCAGGTAAAAAACTTTACCTCTGAGTCCCTGAAATGTCAGCTCAGTTTTTACAGCAACCAAGGCAGCAAATGCTACTTCAGGAATGACTGGAAGAGAAATAGAGAACAAATGAGAAAACAATATGGAGGCACTCCAGGGATTTACACGACTCTTGAACACTTCGTGCTACAGCAGAGCTGGAAAAGGGCATTAAGAACAACTGGAAGGATGAAACAGCTTCTGTGAGAGGAGTAATTGGACAGACTAGAGCCCTTCAGTGAGAGGTGACTGGGGCAAGAAGAAAAAGTGACGAGGGCTAAGAACGTGAACTGGGAGCAAGTTTTCTCCCAAACAAGACCCACAATGCACCAAATGAAACTGGTGCAGGACAGGTTTGAAACAAGCAGAAAGGTACAATTCCTACAGCGTAGCCCAGCTGCAGCACTATTGACCACACCCTGTTTTGGATGCTAAAAGTCTACATATGTTTCAAAAAACTGAGTAAGTTCATGGAAGAAAAATACATGAAAAGCTGCTGATCTTGAGTCCATGGGACTTTCTGAGCCACTGGTAGCTGGAAGCGGAGAAGCTGTGCCAGGAAAACCTCGCTGCACATTTGTTCTGTCCTTATTTTCTTTTTAGGGATCTGATGTTGCCTATAGATGGGCTAGATGGATCCATGGTCTGACTTGTCAAAACCATCCTTATGCTCTGTACAAAGCCCAAAACTTGCAGTGAACTGGTACAGAGGGACCTCCTGGCTTGGTCCATTGAGTAAGACTTAACAGGGCTTTGGCCACTGCTCTGCTGAGAAGCATAGCTTTCTGATGTGGTTTCTCTTTTTCCCACCATTTTTTTTTAAAGGAAGCATATTTTTAAAGTTTCTCAGAATTAAATGACACTGCATATTATGTATTTGGAGAGATCCAGGATTGATTTAAAGACCAAAAGTTTTAAAAAGCTCACCACATTCAGCTCTAAGCTAATTCTGTGAACATTAGTACTTCATTTTTTAATAAGCAGCTATTTCTACCTACTGTCCAGTTTCCACTTTGAATTGGTGAATTGGCTTCTTTGTCTGCTACATGAAAAAACTGCCTCCCATGGGCATTGTTCTACCTACGCAGACTGTGGTGAATTTTTTTCTTTTATTTTCCATGGAAGAAGTAGATCAACTTGGTTACACTTTTGCTGTGCACCTTCCTTACCTGATTTTTTTTCTTCTTCTTGTGTTTTTCTCTTTAGATTCTCACATCCCCAAATACTTTTTGTAGCATGAACACCAGAACCCATTTAATATTGCAGTAACAGTCTCATCAATGCCACAGAGTCACTACTAACTCTGTACTTTTACTGGATTCTGACCTTCATTATAGTCCAGGGTTCAGCTTTCCCTCTCAGCTACAGCGTCACATTAGGAGTTCAAGATCAACCTTCTGTTATGACCAGCACTGCTTTTCCATAATTACAGCTTTCTAATGAAAAACTTTCCATTTTATAAATTCTTGACTCATAGTTGAAAATCCTTGTTTACAGCTAGGTTAAAAAGCAGCTTAGTCCCACTACAAAGATCCTGTTTGACGAGATTTATATAATCCCTGTTACTCATTATGAAGTAAAAGTTACTTTGCTTTTCAGGGTGGGGCACTGAGGCAAGTAAAGGCACAATCTCAGGAGCCCTGTCAGCGCTGGACTTGGGAGCAGAAAGCTGTGTCCCAGGCTGGAGGGCTCACCACCTTCCTGTGCCTCCAGGAGTAGTGTGCTCCGCAAGAAGTCACAGAAGAAAGATGCTGACAGCAAAAGATGCTGACAGCAATCTGTACTTCTTCAGTGTTTAAGTGCTGGGCTTCAGAAGCTGGGCAGAGGACCGACAGACCCTCTGCTGCTCATACATATTCACTAAAACCCTTCCTCTCAGGACATTCTCCAGGCATCCCAAGGATGTGAAGATCAATACGTGCTCTTTGGCACAGATTTAAAGGTTACTTTAGAGCTGCTCTGGAGCAGATGCCTGATTCATCCAGATTTTGTTTTGCTGTTAGCCCTGAGAAGCACATGCTTTCTGATCACTGGAGGAAGTTTGCACCTCTTGCTGTGAGTCCATAGGGCACCTCTGTAACTTGCTTGCAACTGCTTATTCCTAGCCAGAGGGCACACAGCATGCAGAAGTTCTCACTGGTGCCCTGCTCCCCCTGTGCAGTGCCAGCTCTCTAGAGAAGGTTTTCATTCTGGACATCGGGATGTTTTTTTCCAGCAGTCTCCAGTGCAGACAATAGGGAAGCTGAGGAGCAGTGCCCACGTCCCTGGCCCAGCAGGAGAGGTGTGAGGCACATCAAGGACTCCTGTGCTGCTCCTGCTCACCAGCCTCTGAGAAGCTTGGCCTTTTGCTTGTTTTTTGGTGATATGGGCAATACACTGACACTGCATGAGCCGCCCTGTTGCTCAGTCCCTCAAGGACACTTCAGAGGAGCAGAAGCCTCTTGCTGCCATGGGAGAGGGCCACTATTCTGCCCTATTCACAGCACATGGCCAACTCCTGTTGCTCTTGTTGGGAGCCACGTGAAGGAAGGGAAGAGGGAATGACTGCTGGAAGGTGGTGGGGTGAGGGATGATGGGGACACTTCTTAGTGAAAATTGCTCCATCTCTGCCAGGAGGGACTGACAGCATGCCTCTGATAGATTATCCTGGATAGCCAAACCTTGCCCCATATAATATGGTTTTCATCACAAACATAAATGTACTTGGTATAAAACAGAAGGTCAGGAAGGTTTAAGACATGGTATATGAGAAAACATTTTCCAGATTTCAGCTTCCTCCAAGGTAATATGCAAGTGTAATTAAAACAGAACCTGGAAATATAGAGTACAGTACCCTATTGAAAGTGTGTTGTATGAGCTGAACTCCCTTCATTGATAGTTTTCCAAAACACACAGCTGCAATAATCTTTATCCAGGAGAAGGGAATAAATTAAGTCTGAACACCTCTGCATATAGTACAGTACAGTGTATAGCACTGCACCCCACATAACCTCTTAGTGGTAATGGAAAGCTGAAGGAGGTGCAAGTGGAAAACCTCTCTGACCAGCAAACACTTTCTTCTTCAGAAAGCATACAGATGGGAAGAAAAGCTCATGAAGCAGAGGCAGCTTAAGTACTGGGATGTCTTGTTTCTGAAGCAGTCTGCTCAAGTCGTTGAGGCTCTGCTATGGCAGGCTGCCAAAGCACACTCCACATTTGACAGGTGGGGAGGGAAATGTCCTGGGCTTGCCCCAGCAAACAGGGAGTACTGATGGTGAGCTAAAATGAACAAACACAAGTTTATCATATTTAACAGCAGCAGCAGCCACTAGGATATAGAAGCTTGGAAAAAGTAATTGGGTCCTATTTCTACTTCCCCTGAGCAGTTCGGTCATGGAGTTCAGGTTTTGCTTGCTAGGCTTCAGCAAACTCAGTGAGGTGCAGCACTGAGGAGCCTGTTCTGCTTCATGTCTGCTTTTCCTCCCACAGCACTGGTGCAGGAGAGGGGGAACTCCCTCCTGGACACCAGAGCAAGGACCACTTTGCACCCCTACCTAAGGAATTCCAGATCAGGGAACTGATCTCCCTACTTGCCAAACCTTTCAAGGTCCATAACGCATTGTAAGGATTGTACTTTTATTGAAAAAATCTCTTATTTTTGTATTTTTAAATAGCATTTATCCTGGCAAACAGCAGTAGCAACTGTAGGCACACTGACACCCCAAAGTGAGTATTCAGTCTTACAGGGAGGACTAAGCATCTTTAAGTTCCTAAAAATGTAATTAGCTTCCATTAAAATTCCTTTTGCAGCTTGTAATGTCATCCTAAGGGTGGACTTGGTCTCAAAGCGTCCAGACTTACTCTGTATGCAAAGGAGAAACATTTTGCGAAAGCAAAGTACAACAAATTCGTTATAAACTACCGACTGAACCTCAGAAATGTCATTTTCCTTCAGCATGCAGCCAGAGCGAGAAATCCAGAGGAATTTGGGTTTCTTCATGCAGTCAGATGGCACCTCGCTGCATTTCTGGAATTCGGAGCTCTGGTAAGAGCAGTGCAGAGACATACAAGCTCTGGAAGAAGTCAAGCCACATATACCAGGGCTCCAAGGACCTCCAAGTTGCCACTGAGCTACAATTCAAGTCCTAAAAGGATGCATTCGACAGGATGCAGTGCCAGACCTGCACTGGCTCCCTTGGTACATACAAGGCCCTTTCAGAATTTGGAGCACCAGGAAAGTATGCTGCAAAGACAGTCACATAGCTGCCAGGGGCCAGTTGGCAGTCTTGCAGTATTGGCACTGAACCAGAGTTAATATGACCTGCTGGACCTGAACAGAGCTTTTGCCATTGGGTTTCTCTTTATCATGATCTCCAGAGTGTCCTGGAATACTCATACGGACTATTTTCCCTCTTGTTATCGGGAGTACCCCAGCCCTGCTTGTCGCAGGTAATATAGAGAGACCCTATTTCCCCATATAATGAGACTTCCTTTGACTTCTCTTCTGCAGGAGTAGGCGGGTAAGAGGGAAAATTAATGTAATTTTAAATCCACACTTAGATAGGAATTCTAGACTGAGCAGAGGGAAGATTGAAGTTGAAAGATCTGTACTTTTGTCCTAGTCTAAAGTATGTTTATTTTTCAGGAGGAGGGAGCTCTCCCCAGAAAATGCTGGGCCAACAGTTGCCTTATCAAGTTGATTTTGATTCTTCATGTGGCAGAGAAGAGAAAAATACAAGAAGTGGTTATGGGACTTTATATATTTAGAATATTTCAAAATGGCTGAATAACCTGCGTAGTTATGTTTTATAATATAAAAACACTGGCCTACCTCGAAATGATCAGTCTGCTTTTCTGTGTGAGAACGGAAACAGCATGGTCTATGATAACATATGAAATAAAATTATGTGCTGATAGGAAATTAGGAGGACAGGAACATCAAATATTTTCAAATGCCTTTGTTTAAAAGTTATTTATCATTCCTTGTCAAAAAAGAAGTAGAATTGTAGTACTGACCACTGAACCAGCTTGGGAGAGGTCAAATGCATATGTAATCTCAGGGCCACAATAACCCAAGGGCCTCTGTGCAGTGTATGGAGAGACTTTTGGAAGTGGACAGAAATGCACAGATTAAAAAAAACACACAGCAAATCTGTTTCCTGGTAAGGTACACAAAAAGTCCAACTACAGAGCGGTCTGCCTAGAACATCATCACTGCTGGAGAGGAGAAAATGTGGCAAGGAAAAAATACCGGAAGAGGTCACAGGGGTGCCTATCTCTGAAGTCCAAAAAATGGAAAATTCAGGAAAGATTTAACCTGAAGATTCCAGCTTGGCAGATCATGCAGTTCTCACTGCACTAAATTCTTGGGTGCAGCCCCTAGGTCTTTTCAGTACTGTATTGCTCGCTCTGGAAGACATAACCATTCCTCAAGGCAGAGATAAGCAGAGGCCACACAGGACCTGGACTGCTGGCTCACCATCCTGTTTTGTACAATATAGTCTCCACATTTTTGTCTCATGTTTTTGACAAAATAGTCTCCACATGCCCATTTGTGCTTATTTCTGATGGCACTACAACAAGCTACTTAAAAAAACCAAACATCAAAACTGTTTCATTCTCTTTTGTTATGAGGAAATAGGTATATGTCCATATAACATATGAAAACAAGTAATATGATAAAGGTCATATAAGAAAAAACTTGCAGAGCGGTGATACGAAGCCTCATCTCCAGAACAGCCAACCAAGAGTTTCTCCACGGCTCTACAATGCTTCTCACAGCAAATAGCCTGAGGCAGATTTCTTAACCTCTTAGCCAAACTCTGCTCTTACCTAATACTTTTAGCAACATCAAAGGGAGAAGAATGAGGCTCACACTGAGCACCTTTATGTTAAGTATGAGAAAAGTTTCACAGTGAAAGACTGGAATGAGCTTCACGTGGGAATTGGGAAATTACTAAAAATTTACTGAAATTTTTAGGTGCAGGTCAGAGAAACATGCACCAGTGAGGTCTAAGTACATTTAGTACTGGAAGTGGAAGATGATCTAGATAATCTTTTTAGCTACATACCTACAGGATTTGCAAACGCCTGTAATTAATTATGCCAACCAAGGAATAATATAACAACCCAGAATCAAAGTCTCAGTCTCTACCACAGCCCAGAACACCCAAGTGAGGGAAAACATTTTAAACCCAGCAAAATCATCTAAGCATCATAGCTGGCCTGGAACATTTTGACAACACTTCTTCATGTAAAAATGACCGTTTATCAAAAGTGAAGTCTTGGGGGTAGATAAATACCCCGTTTTGACCAGGTAGCTTTCTGAGATCAGCATGGAATTGTTGGGCAGAACACAGAGCCCTCCCCCAAACTCTGAGTCTATGCTCACACCGCTGTCTCCACATGCTGGTGCCTGATTAGTATCCTCTCTCATTCTGCACGTACACATACATCCAGCCCCACCACCACTGTTCTCCAGCATTCAGAGCATTTCTCCTTCACTAAACCTCCTCTAGACTATTTTCTCTCAGCCCACAATGGCAGTGTTAGGGTAACGGTTGGACTTGATGATCTTAAAGGTCTTTTCCAACCTAAACGATTCCATGATTCTATGATTTGTGGCCCCTTACCTCCTCCCTCTAACAGCTGCTCGCTCCAGCCACTTGGAATGGCAAATGCAAAGCCACCTGCAAGTAAGAGAGAAGACAGGACTGAGGCCAAAGCAGGTGGCCCATTAAATGTAATCTTATTGATAAATTAATTATTATAATAAATAAGGTGAAACTTTTTTTTATAATTCATTATATAAATTAAATATCATCACATCCTTTCTAATTCCTCTTTCCTGTTCAGTCACCTGGTTGGCAACACACCTAAGGCCATTGTTAATGTTTCCCAACATGTTTTAGCACATTCATGAAAGCAAGTTTCTCTGCCACTTTTAATGGCCTCAGATGAAAGACTGCCAGCAGTTAGACAGGAACTCTGCTGCCCTATCTCTGGGACTTGTTGCTGTTGTTGGTTAAAATGCTCTCCCTGGAGCAGTTCCACATGGATGGTTCATTATCATTGAGGTAAGACTCACGAGTCGTGGAGCTGCCCCCTGAGCAGAGCTGAACAGTAGGAACTGGAGGACAGCAGGGACTGGGTAGATAAAGGGGAGTAAATGGTCAGTGTTCAGACTGAGGAAATCCCCTTCATGTTGAAATTGAAATTCACCCCCACCTCCAACTCTTCCATCTCCACGTCCCCTTCAGAGGCAGTCTGATGTGCTGTTCTGTGCATATGAGGTAGCTGTGTTCAGCTGACTGACCCGAAAAGGGCTTAGTGCTACATGGAGAAAGAGATAACAGTGAAAAACAGAGGAATCTCAGGTAAGACAGCAATTTTCTCCAACTGAAACGTGTCAAAACCCTCCTGTGCATCATTAGGTAAGACTAACACAAACCCAGGAAGTATCAGGAACTGGCAGACTAGAAAGCGTCCATTACGGTGGACAGACTACCGCACAACACCATGAGACTCCTCTGCTACTGGCAGAAGTCTTTTCTCTGTATGACTGTAGGGGTTCTTGAGCTTTTAATGACTTTTAATGACTCTAACTCATTAAGGGCAAAAAGGAGGCTTCAGAAAAGTGTAATCGTTCTCCCCCATCGCATTCTCACAAAAACTTTGCTGTTAAGAATAGTATTTAATATTGCTTTAAGTCTAATACACAGAGGACAGGTAAGCAAATAGAAAGAAGCAGAGCTGGCTTTAACCTTCCTCCCTAGAATTAGCCGCAGGCAGAAGAATGAAATTAAATGTAGCATATCCCTGCCAGGGATCTACAGCTCCCAGCATTGTTCAACACCCAGCCCTGCGTCAGAACAACTCATTCACTAAACACGTTGTCAGATACAGTTAAACCTATTTCAGCAGATAGCTGCAGTGAGTCAGAACATCTTGGAAAGGACTGGCTGCAGGCAGAGGGATCTGAGATGCCTGTGGAAAGGAAGTCCAAGCAGGTGATTCCATTGGCCCCCTGGGGCCTTACATTTAAGAACATAGGAAAGATTTCTAAGGACTACTGTGGAGTCTCATGGCCATAAAAGCAGCTGCTACTGCCCTCTTGAGAAGCTGACATCCCAGTAAATACTCTGGGAAAGAGAGGACTAGAATATTATAGTTCCCCAAGCCCTTTAAGCCAGCACTGCTGCTGAAAGGAGCAGCCTCGCTCTCTTCCCCAGCTGCTCTTGCTCACATCTGCACCCACCTCCCATGCACCAGGACTAACATTTTGCGAGGTGATGTGGATGTGATCCAGAGTAAGACTAACCTAGTAAAACATGCCAGGTCATTTCAGCCCCGTCGGGTTGCTGCTCGGCGGCCTCAGGGAAGCGGCTGCCAGCAGAAGCAAAGGGTAGGGGATAGGCAGCCAGGGCAGGGAATACCCAGCCGGGGCAGGTGGGATCGATCCTGGCAGCAAGGTGCTGGCTCCAGGGCCTGTGGGGACACAGCCATGAGGGGCTCTGCCATGTTCTCCTGGTACCACCACTGTGGAATCCCTGTGCTGGCAGCTGTGCAGGCTCGCACAGATGCT
>NW_009258759.1:144198-168192 GCF_000687185.1 Egretta garzetta | reverse complement strand
CTTTAAGTGCTCCCGGTTGGAGGTTGAGAAATATATATATATAATTTCTTTTATATAAGAAATATATAATTTCTTTTTTTTTTCAGCCCGGTACTTCTCTTGCTGCTGTGGGCACAATGTGTGTGCCCTGTGAGGCGGGGGTTGCCATTCCCAGAGATTCCCCTTCTCCCTAAGGAGGTGTTTGGTAGCGAGGATAATGTAAAGATTCCAATTTCTGTGTTAAGTGGAGGAGATTGGGTTCCTACGAATGGGAATGGATTACTGATCATGCAACTCCTGTCTTCTTTCACATGCATTTGTTTGCTTTTTCTCTTTCTGTTGGCCACTAAAGTCTTAGCAGCAGAGTGCCACTTTTTAGCACATGCTCTAGAAAAGGGCAGTTGGTGCCTGGGTCTGATGCTCTGTCACCACATGAGTGCCGGGATGGCCAGCCCTGCTGGCTGGAGGCAGATCTGTCAGGAAGATGAAAGGCCTTTAGTCAGAGGGCAATGCCTGCTTGTGAAGTGAAGCCACTGATTTCTTGGAACTCACATCTCAGGGTGTGGTTTTTACAAGCCTGGTGAGCTCAGTCCTTCCTTCCAGCTCTCAAGCTGAAAGCAGCTGAGAGCAAACCTGCCCGGGAGCAACTGAAACATAGTGAGCTTGAGTTCCTGCTTCCTCCTCCCATTCCTACTCTTCCACCTTGCTTGTGTCTTTGCACTGTTGCCTACTGTTGCCTCCTCCAGCGTTTTCCTTGGCCCCTATGTTCCAAATGCCAGAGTGGCAGAACTGTGGCAACGTAAAAATAGTTTCCTGCAGTTTTGATGTGTTAGAGGCAGTCACTAGCAAAAAGGGAGGGGGAAGCCAGGCAGCAGGGGAGCAGGGAGAGGGGTAGAGTTGCAACGAGTCACCAGGCGGGTTGGACCGCCTGTGGAGCTGCACCCCCAGGGCGTGGCTTGCGATGAAGACCTACTTGCAGAGGGTGAAGGATTTATCTCCCTGGCTTTCCTGTCCCTGGGCAACTCTTCCTCTCCCAGCTGGTTCTGGCATTCATATGGCAAAGTAAGCTGATTCGACTTTTCAGCCTGGCCAGAAAAATTTCTATTTGGAGGGGAGGAGATGTAGTCGTTTGCCATTTTTGCAATCTGAATTGCCTCACTTTGCAATCGGAGAAGCACCTGGGCTGTAGTAGGTGGTGGGAGTACGCAGCCGGGAGGCAGGGGACTTCTGACAGCAGCAGCATGCTTCAGCTCACACTTTGCTGATCCTTGGCATCTCTCAGCATCTGCTTCTGCATTAGAACATAATAGCTGCCTAATCGTATGAAAATAAGTCTTTAAACTTTCAGCGCCTCTTCTTGGTACTGGAAATAAGAAGGGAATATTTTTTTTCTTTTGTCTTCAAGCCTTCTCGGGAGCTTGCAGGGTTTGATACAGTCCTGGTTATTGTCCAAACATTTCAGCTCTACTAGTTAATACTGCCATTGTGCTAAAGCTGTTCTTTACCTAAGAAGAGATCTTGGTGAATAGTTTGTCTGCTACCTAAGGGTTTCCTAATGGTTGCCAAGAGGATTTAGAAGACCACAGTGATATTCGTTCGTCTGTTTCTTGGAGAGGCAGCTAGCTGCAGGAGGTGCTCGTGCTGTCTGCAGGCTATTCCTGAGTAATCCCATTCAGTTTATGCTTGGTACGTTTTCTTTCAGTCAAAGGAGAAGTAAAAGTAGCATTTGTAATTTGAAAGGAAGGTTATGTTCTGCAGACAGGGATGCTGACTTAGGGAAGATTCCTTAGCTCATTGTGTTCCCTTTCTGTTGCTCTGCTGCTTTCTGCTGTTGGCTTTTTCTTTATTACTGGATTATCACATCCCACCTTGCAAGTGCACATCTGCTTATTTTATGTTTTCACATGTCTCCGTCCACTTTTGTTGCAGTAGTGCTTTTCAACAGCTCTGAACCTCAGTATATTCAAGCTCTAAGACATATTGCAACCTGTTTTCCTTTTTACTACAAAAAAAAAAAAAAGCCTCAAAAAAATTCTGTCAGATGCCTTGGAATCTTGCAGTAATTATCTATAAAAATGGTGAATTATCTTTCTCATTGAAGTGTTTTTTAAACTGTTTATGTCAGAGCATTGGGTTACCTCAGGAAATACTTTGTGGTACTTAGCTGAAATGTCTTTTGGATAGAAATATATCATTTTCATAATTTTAGTTGCTTGGTAGTCATGTTATGGAGAAAAAGCAGAAACTAAGTAGCCTTGCTACAGTAGAAGTGGGAAGGTGTAGTAGTAGTAGTGAACACTAATCACATTTGTTACAGTAGTGCATCTCTCCCCTTGAAGTTTTTAAAAACCCAAATCAGTTCCCTTAGTGGATTAAAAGTGCGGCTCAGTGAGATGTTGAGGAGGGACAGTGCACTAAGAGGAGTGTCGCCAGCAGGGCGAGGGAGGTTCTCCTCCCCCTCTACTCTGCCCTGGTAGACCCCACCTGGAGCACTGCATCCAGTTCTGGGCTCACCAGTTCAAGAAGGATGAGGAACTCCTGGAGAAAGTCCAGAGGATGGCTAAAAAGTTGATGGGGGACTGGAGCATCTCTCCTACGAGGAAAGGCTGAGGGAGCTGGGCTTGTTTAGCCTGGAGAAGAGAAGGCTGAGAGGGGATCTCATCAACACGTACAAATATCTTAAGGGTGGATGTCATGAGGATGGAGCCAGACTCTTCTCAGTGGTGCCCAGCAGCAGGACAAGGGGCAATGGGCACAAACTGAAGCAGAAGAGGTTCCACTTGAATGTGAGGAAGAACTTCTTTGCTTTGAGGGTGACCGGGCCCTGGCACAGGCTGCCCAGGGGGGCTGTGAGTCTCCTTCTCTGGAGATCTTCAAACCCTGCCTGGCCGATGCCCTGTGCCCCCTGCTCTGGGTGAGCCTGCTTGAGCAGGGAGGTTGGACTGGGTGATCTCCGGAGGGCCCTTCCAACCCCTGCCATGCTGGGATTCTGTGACAGCCTGCGGAGGCGGTACACTGCACCTGAGGGACAAAGAGATTGTACAGGTACAGGGAACGGGGAACAGGAACTCCATGTGGTTTTGCTTCTTTTCTTCCTAATCTTTGGACAGATCTGCTAGTCCCATAGCTGTCCTTACACTGGGCACCACTAAGGAGAGTTTGACTGCCCACCCCATCAGGTGTTTATACAAATTGATGAGATTTCCCTGGAGTCTTCCTTTCTCAAAGCTAAACCTCTCCTCATATGTTGGGTGCTTCAGTCTCTTAATCATCTTCGTGGCCAATTGAAAATTAAGCTATTTTTGTTAGAAAAAAGCATATCCATTCTAATAACATATACATTATTTCTAGTATCAAGGTAGAACATGTGTGAAGGAGACAAATATTGTACTAACTTAAATATTGCAGAAACTGAAAGGTGCAAAGAAAACCCTGCCTCTTTTCCATATTACCTGACATTTTCATTACAGAAAATAATTATCTTCACTGAAATTTATTGGGACAATATACATTCTTGAAATACTAAAACTCTTATCTGTGCCTGAGTAAAGCACGACAAAGACGCACAGAAGCTCAGAGTTGGATGAGGGTTTTTTAGAGATCACTCCGTCAATTAAAAATGCTTCTTACGCCTTTGAATTTATCATATAGATATAAAAAAATGTGGTGTAGTTTTATGATGTAGACAGCCCACCCTTTGATATGTTTCTGCCATCAAACTTGCATCGCATGCTTGTACTGGAAGGCAAAATTCTTTTAAAAATGAAAATTTATACTTCTGTCAAGTGCAAGTTGGGAGTTTAATCTGAGGATTGTTGTGTAAATTAATTAAACTTGTGGAAGCGGGAGGACAGTTAAACCGTTTCTGAGTATTAGGGTCCTTTTCTTCATTGCTACTCTCTCTGTTCCAGAGCTGCCAGGCTGGAGTAACTCAATGGATAGCAGCATGCAGTGGATTATTACAGACAACCGCAGCCCAAGGCCAGTGTAGACGGATGCTCTACAGTATTTTCCAGGTAGGATATCAGAGTATGTTAATGTGTGTAAAAAACAAAACAAACCAAATGCCCCTCCCCCCCCCCCCAAAACACAGTAAGAAAAAGTAATGATTTTTACATAAAGAGGCTTCCAAAAGTGATGTCTTCGCTGTCTGTGTATTGCTGAAATATCAAGGCAACTTAAAAGCTTTCTGCCGCTAAAAGTGTGAGCTCCTGCTCTTTATTACACAAGTGTCTTCATTCCAGCTATGTGGTCTTGTAATGGATCCAGATGATCTGTCATGAGCAGATTAAATGCAGAAATCCAAATGTAGGTGTCATTTTTCCAAAGCAGCTCTTTCATGCTAGTCATGAGTGCATGTGATTTCCAGCACTTTATTTTATACGATGTCTCCGCTATACAGTAGTCGTGGACTTTCTAGTACTGACGGTATGTTTACCTAGCACAGCACAACATTAAGTAGTGGTGTTGCAGTGGAAAGCATGCATAGTGTCAGATTGTGTCTATCCATAGTAAATTAACTAGAACATCATGTAATAGCGGTTTATAATAAAGAGGTGAAAAATGTGTAGGAGATGGGAATAGATGCAGGCTATCTGAACAGAATTAGAGTATATCTCTTGTGTTTCCTTCTTGTATGTGATGAAACAAAAGGACATTAAGCCTCTTCTTTGTCCTCCTGTGTATTACAACTTCCGTCACAGAGCCATTTCTCAGACAAGACCTTCCAGTCCTGGGAAAATTGCCCATGCTTTTTGTGACACAACCATACTATTAAAGCACCGGTCCATACCAAGTAGCATACGATATTGGGAGTAGAGAGGGAAATGAGCAGTTGTGAGGTTGATTGATAAAGTTGGGCTTAATTCTGAGCCACCAGCAGATTCAGTAGACACCTGGGAATGACTGCTCTGAACAAACCAGCATATTTACTTTGTCTGAATTTATTCATAAACAAGTTACTGCTAACCTGGTAGTGCTGGGAGGCTATGATAGGTGTTCTATCCAGTGTGCAGCTTCTTACCTGGAGCTCCCACTCCCTCCTACCTGATAGTTTTCTTTACTGTGCTCTATAATATGAATCATATGTTGTGATGTTGTAGTGATAGCATTTACCCTGTAATTTATTTTGTTCAAGTCCTGGCCACAAAGACAATGGAATGGACTGTGAAGTTATAGATAAAAGTAGCACAAACTCTGTTTCTCTGCAAGGCCAGGAAAAAGAATTATTCTTTATTAAGAGACAAACCCCATAATTAGTAGTGTGGGAGAAAATCAAAGCAGATAGCCTGTGGTTTTTTTGAGAGTGGAGTGTTCTGCCAGTCCATTCCATCAGTACATTTACAGAACACTAGAAAATGTGTGGTATGGAGCATTAAGCACGGGCAATGGTTTTGTTTGTAACAGTTATGATAATAAATTTGTGCTTTTGGGGATACAAAGTTTTTCAGGATTAGACTGAATTGTAATTGACTTGAAAGCAAACTAAGGGTAACTGGTGTAAAGTTAAGTGTTTACTTGTCAATGGTCTCTTCATTTATTTCTTTTTTCTTTTATCAATGTTACTAGAGACGCAAGGCTGGCCAGTTCCGACTATCTAAATCCTGTGGTGGATTGATTCAAGCCAATGGAGCCATTACACAGCGAAACAGATCATTTTACAATACAAATAAGGTTAGAAGAGTTTGATGTTTTTATTGTCGGAGGGCACATTGTGCAAGCGATTATACAGATACAGGTAACAAAACACTTTTCAAAACATGTAGGAGATGATTCAACTTCTATATAAAATGTTTTCATGTAGCATGAACAATGGGTCCAGTAATTTGGGAAGTGCTGTCTGTTCCTCTGCAGTTATAGTTGGGTTATCTGGGCTGAATTTTCCAATGATAAGCCTGAGGGCTTCTTTCCAATGAGGAAAGTTAAGGAGAGTAGTTATTGGGGTGGGGGGTGGATGCTCCTTTCTTGCCTTTACAAAGGGAAACACAGAAGTTGCCCAGGCATATTAGAAGCGACAAGATGTTTCCTTGTTCTTTAGCTTGGGAAGAACAGTTTTGCTATCTGCTAAACACTGAATTGTCACGCAATCTACTAATAACGACTAATTATTGTGTAATCATTTATTTACTGTTCATCTGTACTATTTTGTTAATTTGTGGCCTCTGCATCTCTTACATTTATTGTCTTTTGTCTTGGAATGGAAGTTTTCTGGAGGATGAATTGTCTCCATAAGATTAGTTTAGCACTTAATCTGAGGGAGTCAGCGTCTCTCAACTATATCCCGATCCTGCTTTTGTTAACGCAGCATGAAGAAAATGGCAAAATGGAATGTGTGCACAAGAAGTGAGAGGGCAGAAGGACAAAGGAAGTTAGAGATTGATGGGTAAAACTTGCATAAAAGCAACAATCCCAGTTTGCTGTCTGCCTAATTGTGTATTTTGCTGGTGTAGAGTTAGAGGTAAACACTAACAAGTATTTTAAATTGGTTATCTTGATGCGGATGGACAAGATGAAGGAAAACAAGGAGATGTGTGGAAGGAAAGGACCCCTGTCTACTGTTTGCATCTAGTTCTTAACTAGAGGTTTTCCTTTTTTTTTGTCAATTTTTCAGTGTTTTTCACCTGGTGAGGTGAGCGAAACATTTTGCAGACAAAGTGATTGAAGCATACAAAATGACTTGCACAATTTACAGTGGCCAGAGCAAAGAACAGAATCCAGGCTCTCAAACATGGGGCATACCCCTAGTCCCTCTGCCTGCCCGTGCCGCCCCTCTCACACCTTCACAGGGCATCATTTGCAGAGCAGATAGGTGGTAGATCTAACAAGCCAGGTGTGGCATGAAGATCTTCAAGGCGGGGGCCAGAGACTTGCTTTTGTTGTATTGGGAAGGGCTAGGGGAGGGTACAAAGGTTGAAAGGTGAATTGGGAAACTTCTTGGGTGAAATAGCTCTGGTGTAAGAAGACAGGCAGGATTTATGACCAGAGAGGAAACAGTTTACAACTGTGTAGGTAAGGTTTGAGGTAGGTTTTTGGATCACAGTCTCATTATTTTGAATAGAGAAATACTTACTCATCTTTGAAATGTGAACTTGACTATGCACTCCTGCTGAGAAAGTGGTTTAGAATTAATGGTGAGGTCCAATTGTTTCATTTCTATATTTGGTGTCAAAATTAAGAGGATTGTTTGCTTTCAGCACTGAATTTTGCGTATTGAGCAGGAAAATCAGCCCAAGGTGGGCTTATGTCCCTTTCAGTGTCTTGATGAGCTTCTTTTGAGTCAGTTATAAAACATATTTTTGAAGTTTTCTCTATATGTTTTCTGGATCTGATTATATGTATGCTTATAGGACTGTTTAATTGCACTTGGCTGCAGTCCTAGCATTGGCAGGGTGAACTGCATACCTCTATCCATCAGTTGAACCAAACACTCACTGCTTAAATCCCCTCTCCATCTCCTGAGCAAGTCCAGACAGACTTGCAGAAAGGTGAAGCAAGTAGAAAAAGATGTTTTCCAGTCAATCTTTTTTTTTTTTCTTTTTTTTTTTTTTTTTTTTTTTTTTTTTTTTTTTTTTTTTTTTTTTTGGTGTTGAGCTAACAGTTGAATTGACAAGATTTTGGTTTTTAACTTAAATTCCTCTGCATATTGAAAAATCCATGCTCAGGGAGGCTTCATAATGCATTTGTAGATAAGAGGCATGTAGCAAAATTGATCTGCCTAGATTGACCTGGGGTTTAGTATGATTTTAATTCCTGTGGAAGAGATGAAAGTTGATTTAGTGAGTGTGGTACGGCAGTAGTTATTGGGACAAAAGTTCTGCATTGAGCATATCCTGTCATTGCCTGGCTGGAGGGGGGCTTACGGATTTACCTTACGATGTAATGTTAGGTGTCATTTTTAGGGTAGATAAGAGTATTGCGTGGGATAATCTGGAAGAGAAACTACTAAAAATTGGTTTAAATACTCATGTACGTGTTGGTAGACTCACTGGGTCCATCGCATGTGGCAGAGGGTGGGGAAGTGCCTTTGCAGATGCTTTTGTTCTGGATGATAATAGGGGACTTGGTGAACAGGTTTAATGGCCAACATTCAAAGGAAGGATCTGAGCATTAAAGGAGGTCCTGGTCAGTGTTATGCTGTCTTACTACATGACCCTGAGCATGTTTCTTCCTATTATTACGGGGTTCAATACATTAGTAGCCGCCTATGGGTAGTACATGAGTGCAAAGCATTTTATCTCAAACGCTGAAGCTTATGTGTGGATGTACACAGGGATAGATTATGTCTCAAAGCTACAATTTTTGTCACTTTTACAGTTTCTAATTGAGTGCAGGACACGTGTTTGTATTTTAATATGTACTTATTTATCATTCATGCTGTTTCAAAAATTATTATACTAGCACTAGGAAAGCTATAGAGAATACAGCCAGAACGATCAGAAATGTGAAAAGCCTTCAGTATGAGAAGAGGCTAGTCTAGGACCCTTCTAAACTAAGGAGAGACAACTGATGGGCATATGTGTGACACTGACCTTATAAAAGGCATAAAAGGTACTGAAAAGGGGAATAGGAAATGGTTGGTTGCAGTTCTTCTAGGAAAATTGGGAGTGCCCAATGAAATGGCAAGGTTGGATTTAAAACAGGCACAAGGGAGGTTTTTTTAACATAACTAAAATGTGAAACGTGCCACAAACTCTTCTGTGTTATGGAGGTGTCGTGGTTTAACCGCAGCCGGCAACCAAGCCCCCCCAGCTGCTCGCTTGCTCCCTCCTGGTGGAATGGGGGAGAGAATTGCAAGGGTAAAAGTGAGAAAGCTCCCGGGCTGAGATAAAGAGAGTTTAATAGGGAGAGCAAAAGCCATGCATGTAAGCAAAGCAACACAAGGAATTCATTCCCTGCTTCCCACAGGCAGGTGGGTGCTCAGCCATCCCCAGGACACCCGGGCTCCATCATGCGTAACAGTGACTTGGGAAGACAAACGCCATCACTCCCAACGTTCCTCCCTTCCTCCTCCTTCCCCCAGTTCTATGTGCTGAGAATGACATCATGTGGTGTGGGATACCCCTGGGGTCAGTTGGGGTCAACTGTCCAGGCTGTGTCCCCCCCAAGCTCCTTGTGCCCCTGGCAGAGCAGGGGAAGCTGAAAAGTCCTTGCCTGGTGTAAGCCCTGCTCAGCAACAACAAAACTATCGGTGAGTTACCAACATTCTTCTCATCCTAAATCCAAAACACAGCTGTGCCAGATGCTGGGAGGAAAATTAACTCTGTCCCAGCCGAAACCAGGACAGAGGTTAAATAGTTTTGAACACTGAGGTGCTGAAGGTGCATCCAATTGTAGCAGCCAAAAATCATAGAATCACAGAATCATTTCGTTGGAAAAGCCCTTTAAGCTCACCAAGCCGAACTATTACCCTAACCCTGCCATCCTACCACTAAACCCTGGCCCTAAGCACCTCGTTGCCTCGCTTTTAAATACCCCCAGGGATGGGGACTTGACCCCTGCCCTGGGCAGCCCCTTCCAGTGCCTGACAGCCCTTTTGGGGAAGGAATTTTTCCCAATGTCCAACCTAACCCTGCCCTGGCACAACTTGAGGCCGTTTCCCCTCGTCCCATCACCTTTTCCCTGGGAGCAGAGCCTGACCCTCCCACCTCACTACAACCTCCTTTCAGGTAGTTGTAGAGGATGATAAGATCTCCTCTCAAATGAATGTGTGGATGCATTTTTCTAGTGCAGGAATGACTGTCAAAAGCCAGGCAGGTATGCCCCAGAAAGCCACGTCACGCATGCTGTATTTCTCTGCTTTTGTGTCTTGTCCAGGCATCCGCTACTGGTCCTTGTTGGAGAGGGCGTCCTGGTCTGCGTTTGTTCCAGCCATGTATGGCAGTCCTTATGTTGCTAAATTGCTTTCCTACAAAGAAAATTCTTTTCTTAGTATGTACATGTCTTAGGAGGAAGTGTTTAGGGTAAAATTCCAGCAACTTAAAGCAATTTAACATTTCTTTGGTCAGGGAACTTTTTCAGGTTATAATGGCTCTCAGCTGTATTACTCAAGTGTATGTAAGAGGTTCACGTGTGTTAGATTTTGGTTAGAGGTGTTAAAAGTAGAGTAATTTGTTGATAACAATGTTTATACTGCATAATTAATTAGAAGTTATTTGCTGGAGTACAAATGATAATTACTGATGGCTGATTGCTGCTGCCAGGATGCTTAGAGGCAGAATGCCATGAAGATTTCCTATCAGTCCAGTGGTGTTTAAGGTGTGTAGTTAATCTGGAAGAGAATGTTTATCTTAATGTTTGCAGGCACTGCAAACCATTGGGGACTAAAAACTTCCCTGACCTAGATTTTCTGCAGGTACCATTTAGATTAACTGTAAGGGGAGTAACAACCTGAGGGAGCTTTTCAGTGGGAACAGTGGGTTCATGTAGTTTCATTAGTTTTCAGATGGAGCTGATTGGTTTGTATAATATATAATTACCCTAGAATGTGATATACCTGTGAGAGTAAGAGAGGGAACGTGAAAGATTAGCTTTGTCTGCTCGGTTTCTCTTGATTTGATTGCTTGTTTTAGTTGCAAAAAATTTAAGCCCAAGTGAAGACATGCATCTAGAAAGAACATGGGAATCTAGGGTGGGAGCCACGTTTTGGAAAGCAGGTTTCTGTACAAACTGTTTGAGTCTGAGCTTCCAGCAGGATGCTTTTATCAAAACACTTATGCAATGTTTGTGTTCATAAACAAAAGAATGTCACGAAGGAAAAACACTAATGTTCTGCAGAGAAGACCTAAGTATGTATTTGTTTTGGTGAACAAAGAAAGTAAACAAACCCCCTTGCAATTCTCTGTTAAACTTGTAGTTTTTCTAACTAAAATGACTTGTCAGATTTAATTGCTAAGACTGAAATATGTGATATTTCAATTTTACAGCACCTTTCTGCAAAAGATTCCATGCATCCATCTGAAGAGAAAGTGGGTGCTTTCACAAGGCTAATAGAAGCAATGGGTTTCACAGGACCACTGAAGTATAGCAGATGGGTAAAGCATTCATTTATGTAATCTTTTGTTTTGTTTTGTTTTTAGTATTTTCAGAGTTCTAAAAATCATGTTTTTCTTATGATAGGAGCAGTGCTTAATGGAAAAGTTCTAATTATTACCCATGTAAATTCTGGTTTGTGATGTGAGGAATAATAATCCATAGCTTGAACCTCCCTTGATCTACTCATTGCCATCATTGCCATAAGTAGGAATGTTGTATTTGGTTTGTAGATTCTTAAGCCTTCTTGAATTTCTTCAGATACCATATTTTTTCCACTTCATTTGTGCACCAAAGAATGCAGTAACAGCCTTAGTATCCAAGTCAAACACCCACACAGGCCATCATCTTCTCTCTAATAATGACCAACTGCAGTTATCTAGAAATAATTTAACTTCAGGACACGCATATTATGATACTTCTCTCATGTGCTCCTCTAGCCTACAACAACTCTCTGTTTCAGGACTTCCTGCATGAAGCCAGGCGTTTTTCTGTAATATCTGTTGATGGATTCTTCTTTTATGACTTTGTCCAGTTGCACTTCAAACTCTTCTAAGTTTATAGCATCCGTAGTATTCAATATCAGGGAGCTCTGTAGCTTGAGTACCCACTGGGAGAAGTAGTACTGTTGTTTTCAGCTGGTGCCTTTTAATTTTGTTTTTGAACAAAAAAATGTTGATTATTGTTTCCCTGGAGTGTATGTTCAAATTCTCCCTTCCACTGATGATTTTATAGACTCACATATTCCATAATATCTTAGTCTTTCTTCGGGCTGAGGAGACTTAGTTTAAATTGTTTCTGTTCTTGAGGCTCTTTCATGTTTTGATTTTTGTTGTCCTTTTCTGAACCTGTTCAGTGTTCTGTGTTTCTGTGACAGGAGGGTCTCCCAACGGACAGTAGAGGGATATGGTATGATCACTGTTGGAGTTGCTGTTCTGTAGTAGCTGACTAGGGTAGAGCCATGAATAGGTCATCCTCCTCTTTTGTGTTTTTTAAATAGTCCTTTCATAAAGCAGTTGTTAACATTGACTGAATGAGAGCAGTTCTGTAAGAGACACCTTCAGTCCCTTATGCAGAAGGGAAAAGACAGCTGAAATTAGTAACTTCTTCGCTCTGAATTAGGACACGATATACAGGAGTGAGAGGAAAAGGCAGCTTGAAGGAAGAGATGAGCCTGGCTGTGCAGGAATTAAAACCTATAAGGGCCTTTGAATACCTGCAAGGTGGAGTGGACCTCCCCAGAAACTGATCTGAAACTGTTGCTGATTGCATCTTGCTCCTCAGAAAGAAAAGATAAAGAAAAGATAACTGAGACTAAGGGGGCTAGGTATTTGGGTTAAAAATCAGTTGCTTTTAATCAGGTGATGCTAAACCTCATGAGAGAGTAGTTTCTCTCCCATGTGCTTGTGTACATATTGTTGTAATAAAGATTCTTGTGAGCTCTAAGTGTTGATTCAGAGTTCTCATTAATTGCTACCCTTTACTGCCTGCTTTTGGCTAGCGAACTTGGGTTTGGAGAGAGTTATTTTGTGGTTAGGGCCCAAGAGACCCGAGTTCATTTTTGGCCTTGCCAGTGCTCCCTGAGGTCTTAGGGAACTTTTTGTATTTCTCTGCTTTTTTCCATTTTCTTCTCCCTTCCCCCACACCTCTTCTACACCCTAAAACTTCCACGATTAAATTTCACTGGTCTCTCCTGTGTTACCTGCCTTATTTAAGGGATGCATTGCAGGGACTGTTCTCTACAATGTTTTTAATGTCTAGTAATGCCTAGGCTGGGGCAATGGCTTTCATCGGGGAGATCTCTATTCCCAGACCAGGCAGTGTTTCCTAAAAAGGAAATCTTCTGAACTCCAGAAAGTGGTGTAAATTATTTTACTGCAAGAAGTTTAGATGTATATTTGATTTTTGACTGAAGCCTGAGGTTATTGAATAAGAGAAATAACGGCTCCTGTGTTTCCACAGCAGGACATCCATGGCAACTTCATTATTTTTCTTTTGGTTGAAGGAGACAGAAATCATTACTTTGGTAATTTGTCATGCCATTCGACAGGCATAGTGCTCATCTCTGTAGTATATAGTGAGCACTGAGATTCTCCTTAGCATATGTCACTAAAAGTAAAAAAAAAAAAAAAAAAAAAAAAAAAAAAAAAAAATCAAACCAAAACGACCCAAACCTAATGCTGCTTCCTGGCTTAGGTAGAGGAGTGGGCTCTGGAGTTTTCAGATTTTTTTTTTTTTTTTTTTTTTTTTTTATTTTTCTACCCTTGATGTTAATAAACAGGAGTGGCTGGCAGCTCCTTAAGATCTTTGCTGTCAGTTACTGTGCTCCTTGAAGCTTCAGCACATGTATCTTTGTTGCAGAGGATACACTGAAGGTGTTCCTGGTGCAAAGGCAGGCCAAGAACAAAACTGGAAGTGCCAAAGCACCTGCGTATACCTCATGTCATTCTTCATTTGGGAAGCTCAGTTGGTCAATTTTCATTTCTGTAGGAAAGAAGATATTTTTAGGACATGCCTGGTATGTCACTTCTTTAATATTTAAAACTTAAATTATACAAAACACTTTGAGTGGTACACATCAATTAAAGTTATTGGAGGAAACCAGGAATTGTGAATTGGGATCTGTGGAGTCTCTGTAAGGAAAGCCATTTCATTTATTTTTCTATAATGACAGAATTTACTATATTAGACTAGATTTGGAAGGGTATTCAAGAAGCCATTTAGTCTTTTTTTTTTTGCCACAAGGCAAGATTGATAATACTTTTGTCATCCCTGGGAGATACAATAGTGTAATGTGCTCCTGAAAATCTCAAGTGATTGTGATTCTCAAGAGAAGTCTTTTCAGAAAATGATAGTGTACATAGTTAACAAAACTAGTAGTGTTCACTAGCTCCCATGATGAATGCTTTTAAGTATTATCTTTTCTTTTTCTTTAGAAAATTAAGGTAGCAGCTTTGCGCATGTATACGTGCTGTGTGGAGAAAACTGACTACGAGGAATTTTTTAACAGTAAGTAATGGACTTGATATTTCAACTGCTGCCCTGGTGAGAATTCATTAGATATATTTATACCAATAAGTATGACAGCTAAAAGACTTGTCAAACCCTAACAGTGCATAGTCACCTAGAAGCTGACTCTACTACAGCATTCCGTTAAGCTCTGAAGAGGCAAGGGTTCAAGGGCAGACTCTGGAGTCTGGGATTGTTGTATTTTGCCCGCTGCAATGGAGAACAAGAACAAGGGTGGGATAGGTAAAACCCAGGATATGCTGGACTTTGAAGGATATTGCCTTTTTTATTACCAGGGGTGGGATAAACTAAGAATACAGATATCTCTTCCCTTTTTACTGTGGTCAGGTGGTCTGTGCGCTACCCTCTCCCATGACTAGTTATGAGAAGATCCAGTGTAACTGGGATACAGGTATGAGAACTGTCCCTATCCACAGATCACAGGGGCCTACCTGTCTCTCTTCCTCATGGCAGGGGCAGGTTTGGCTAGAACTTTCTACGTTTTACTGACCGTGACAGCATTAAACCAGGACATGTGTCTTGATTGGGTAGAGTATGACTAGAACAGAGACAGAAGTCCCTCTCTTACATATATAGGAATAATATTGGCTTGAATTGGGATGGCTTTTCCATGTTGCACATGGGGTTTTTAGCTTTAGCTAAAAATTGCTGCTTTTATTAGTATCAAATCTGGCTGATGAATGGGGAAGATACGCTTTTGAGATGTAGGTAAGCTTCAATAATAGTTTATTCTTATGGAATTATTTCCTATGCCAGTGTGATCTGGCTGGTAGTAAACCCATTGCCTTGTTCTGGCCTGTCACCTGAACTCCTGAGCTACCAAATGCTTTCTTACGGCTTTACAATGCACCAGCCTAGGCTGGGTCTGCTGCTGCTGCCTCTTGAGAGATCAGCTGAAGGGACATCTTTGTGTGTTCATCCAGTGCAGAACTTACTGAGGGTGGTTTGATACATGGTGTTGCTGCTGCAAGATTTTCCAATGGTTTTCAGAAGGTTTTCCAAAACTGTGATGTGGTTTCAGCGGTTGCAGGAGTGAGAGAACTCTGTGAGCAGTAGGATTCATCATTAGTGATGAAAAAATTAGAACCTCATTTTTCCTATGCACACGCCCCTCCCCAGCTGTGTGCCCTCTCAGGCTTTCTTCTGTTTGTTGTATTTGCCTCTGAAACAGTGGCTTTGCTATTTTTAACTGGTGTTTCACTATCTCTGCTTAACATGTTAGTTGTGCAAAGATATATAAATGTTGCCCTGGATGAAAATTTAAAGGAATTTCAAAACATGTCTGTGAAAAAGATACTGGCCCTGATTTGCAGGCTCAATACTGAGGAAAATGTCTTCAGTTGTATTCTCGATATTGTCTCACTGTTTTAAAGAGAAAATTCCCAGAGCTCCCCCACACTTTAAAGATACCACAAACGGCAGGTAGCCTTTCCTTCAAGTTTCACTGTTTTCTCCAGAATGCCCTCGTTGCTCCTTTTGTCTTTTTGCTCTGTAGTACAAGTTGTAGCCAGTCCATCTCTGAATTTACACCCAGGGAAACCTGTGTTTGCATTGACTTGAGACTGTTGTTATGTAAGGAACAAGATAGTTTGCTTTGCCGAGATTGACAGAGTGCGTGATGCACCTGTTGGTGTTACAAGAATGCCTGTGGTGTTGGGGTCTGTGGTTGCGGTTCCAAAGAAATCATTGCTTTCATATGAAAACAGATATAAGAAGTTTCTGTTACGTCTGTCTACTTACAGCTGCTTGGGGGATTAGCTCTAAAATTTAATGGGCATGTGACCCATGTTTAGAAAGTAGTTCCCCTAAAACACATACTGTGTGGGGTGTGCAGGAACCTTTTTAAATTGATTTTGCCAATGAAGAAGCTTTAGGCTGTGGTTCCATGGGCAGCTGAGTCAAAGTAGTGGCCAAAAGGAAAAGGCTCATTTCTCCATCTCCCACTGCCTGTGTTCTGGACTGGACAATTGTCGTGTCCTCTGGTGAACTGGTTAGGTCACTGAAAGAAAACTGACTTACTGTTATGCTGTCTTAGTGAATTCAAGTGGCACATGGAAGAGTCTGATGGGCAGCAGCTGTGCCATAAAGTAGGGGGTGAGAACATGATTAAGAGAGGGGAATGTGGCATGAAGCAAGATATCCAACTTTCAGTTCAATTCACCGTGTCGTCATCAAACAAGGTTGGTCAGGAGCTGTTTTTTTTCCTTTGTTCTGAATTGCTCCTTTTTCAAATAAAGACAGGCATTGCTTAACCCAGGACTGCAGCTTGCTTCCAAAAGTTTTGATGCAGCAAGCACAGGTCTGCCTGAGACCATGCTGATGTGGGTGCTGCACCCCCACATGATGAACTACACTGCTTAGGAACCTTAAGAGTAGTCATGGTGCTGCACAGGACCCAGCTCAGGCCTGCCTGAGCCAAGGCTGACTGTATGTAGCCCTAGTGGTGTATTTATGCCTTGCTTCCCCCAGCACTTCTGGCTCCAGCTGCATGGTGTTGAAATACCCAAGCAAACTGCATAGAGTCAGCTTTTGTCTCTAGAGAGCTTATTAGCTTTTTCTCTGGCGTTTGTGAGAGTTGTTAACCTACTGAGCTGGCCTTAGAAACGGTATGTCCATGCATGTGTAAAACCATTTGTGGGCTCATTAACCCTGTGTGATCAGAACCAGTTCTTCATAGAGCTTTCTTCAGTGTTTCTAGATGTGGTTTTGTGATGTGATTATGTTGTGGCATGAATAACAACTGCAGTGTGACCTTATGGAACTTAAAGAATCATTAAGGTTGGAACAGACCTCCAAGATCATCAAGTCCAACCATCAACCCAGCACCACCATGCCTACTAAACCATGTCCTGAAGTGCCATGTCTACACGTTTTTTGAACACGTGGGGGATGTTTTTTGAACAGCCCAGGGATGGTGACTCCGCCACCTCCCTGGGCAGCCCGTTCCAATGCTTGACCACTCTTTCAGTAAAGAAATTTTTCCTAATATCCAATCCAAACCTCCCCTGGTGCCACTTGAGGCCATTTCCTATCGCTAATTCCTTGGGAGAAGAGACCAACACCCACCTCACTACAGCCTCATCTCAGGTAGCTGTAGGGAGCAACAAGGTCTCCCCTCAGCCTCCTCTTCTCCAGCCTGAACACCCCCAGTGCCCTCAGCTGCTCCCCAGCAGCCTTGGGTTCCAGACCCCTCACCAGCTTCGATGCCCTTCTCTGGACATGCTCCAGCCCCTCCATGTCCTTCTGGGAGTGAGGGGCCCAAAACAGACCCCAGCATTTGAGGGGCGACCAACTTGGATTGGTGTATGGATTTTGTCAGGCAGTTCTCTGACAGAGGTGACATAGAGCGTGAAGACTGGATAGTATGGTGTGGAGGACTAGGACAATGAGAGTATTTCGTGTCTTGTAGGCTATCTTGCTATCTCAGTGCATTTCTGCTGATACCTAGTGAAATTTCTGAGGCTTTCTGTTAGGCAGCATGAGCCCTCTGAACTGCCTTTCTCTATTATGCCTTAGAACAGCGGTTCCCAAAATATGGACTAAGGATATATACAAGTCATGAAGCCACTGTGGTATAGAAAGGAGGTGTTTTAATTTTTGAATTGAGACTCTAATATTATACTGCAGTTAATTTTATCATACCTGCCATTCTGTGGTCTCTGTTTTGTGATCATCCATGGATAAAACTTTGGGAACTCTGCTTTAGAGCCTACATCCCAAATGTCTGTTCTGTGCTGCTTATATGGGAAGTGGAGCTGGCTTAGGACTTGAGCTGTTTCTCATTTGAAGGAGAACAGAGAAGTAGTAGAGGGAACAGGAAGATTACTGGTGCCAGGCTTTCTGTGCACAAAGCTTGCAGAGCCTGGGTAGTTCTAACAAAACAAAGGAGGTAGCCACCTGTGAGGAGAGTGTTTCATGCCTATCCTTATACTTGAAAGGTCAAAAGAGCTTTTAAGATCAGGTAGGTGATACTGAGAGCTGAGCTGAAGCTTGTCTGATAACATGGAGTGCAGGGTGACCTTGAATTCATCTGGAACTCTTAATACTGTTAATTGCTCCACTGTCATGCAGCTGCAGTAGTAAAGAGCTGGCCCTATCAAAACAGCCTTTCAGATGGCTCCTAGTGGGGCTGCCAAGCAGCTCAAAAGGGCTGGAGTTTACTTACAGGATGCTGGATTCTTCTGTCTCCCTTAGCCCATCAGGTGCCTTACAGGGACTTGCTGCTTTCTGTTGTGTTCAGGGGAATGCTGATATAGTGCACCTGTTTTTTTGAGGGATGCGGGGATTTTATCCTCTTGCATCCTTCCTAAAATTGTGGTAATGGCAAAGATGATCATGAAAAAAAACTCCACATTTGAGTTTTGCATCCCTTACCTAATGAATTTTAAGTGCAGAATATGCCCGGAGGAAGAGGAATCTCCTCATAATCTGGAGCGTTCATGTCTTGCATCGTATGCAGACATGTGAACTCCTGTGTTCTGTCAGCTATTGTGCCTTGCTTTATTCCCCAGCTGATAATAGTCACAGTAATTTCATAGGTGGATTTACTATCAGACATGTTTTCTGTATCTAACTGTATTTTGAAGGGAATAATTTTCTATTTAATTATAGGATGGATCTTTCTCTCCAGTTAGTTTCCCAGAATGAGGTGTCCCCAAACCCCAAATTTTAGAATTGCATTCTTTTTAAAAAGCTGCTGAGGGCAAGCTTGTTGCTTTAAAGGAACCATCCCTCCTTTAACTTTACGATGTAGGCAGTCCTAATATAGAAGTTTAAAAATGAATATAAAAATAGAAGTGCAACACTTGGAAAGTTAGAGGAAAAAAAAAAATCTTCCCTCCTGGGTACTGAATAGGTATTTAAAAACTTTCCATATTTCCAGAAGTAGAGGTGTGAGCTTTGCTTTCCACTGAAGAGTGATTTCTGTGGTGGGAGGCTGATATATGGTAACTTCTACTTCAGAAACCTCTGTTGAACTAAGTGTTTTACTCTGAATCTTGCCTGTGGAACCTTCATTTAATGAAATGGTTTGATTAATGCAAGCATTGTGTACTCTTGCCCTGGTTAGAGATGCCTTGGCACGCCTTTAGGTCAAAGTAGTAATTTCTAGGCACATGAACTATTTCTAATAGGAATGAGAGTGCCAGAGGGGAGAAGGGTGAGGGAAACTTGTGTTTAATCTCCAAACATAGACTGTTAGTGACTTTATACTATCTTAGAGGTGGCATAGGCGATGTATGGGCACTGATGCTGGAGTTTGGCACCTCCTAGGCACTGATGGAGTCATCTCTGTGAGGAGGGAGGAATTGTGATCATTTGCTTGGTTCTTCTGGTGGTTGCCTGACCATAGTTGGCATATAAAAAGAAAGAGGCTGTGAAAAGTATTGCTTCATGATCCAGGTGAATCTCCTTGGTAGTACTTGAGAGCCAAGAAGTATAGGAGTCAGGAAGGGATATATATTCAACAGAGAAAAGGTAAGGTTGACTCCTTTGGGGCACGTCTGAAGGAGAGTCCATTTCTGAATACTCCCTGGTCTTACTACAGCTGGGTTTGAATCGTCCAGAAGACAAGTTCTGGGTAGGCCAAGGTGACTGTGTCAGATCCTTCTCATTAGGCAGTCCTCTTAGAAACTTCTCCAGGAAACAGATGTAGAGGTGACTTCCTAGGAGGAAGGTTTAAGATTGACAGGAACTGAAGGACCTAAAGTGCACATAACCCATAGGTCCATGCTTTTCAAGCATGAGGAAGAGGAATATGGTTTCTATGCCACATAGCCTAAATCTCCAGCCTCACATCCTAACGGTGCAATGCAGATCCGTAGTGTGCACCTGCGTATGCACAAACCATCTCTGGGAAACCCAGAGGCTATTGGAGTAGAGCTAAATCTGGAAACAGAAATTGTTTCTGCAGTTGGGTGGTGTTTTTAATCCTAACGTAAAATGGCTAGAGGCAAGGTACACTTGGTCCGCTGTGGGTTGTACAGCCACATGGTAAATGAGAACAGCAGAGCTGGAGCAAAGACGAGCTAGCACAGTATCCTGTCCCTGGCAGGAGGCAACAGCGCGCCTTAAAGGAAGAGTGTAAAAATGGAACAAAGCATCTGTTGATACTTCCCTGTCATTCTCTTCTGCTTTGGGACTTCCTGAACTAGAGGCCACATGTTGTCTAATTCCTCATTTTTGGAATTTTCTCCCCCCTTACCTAAGTTACTTCTAAACATGTGAAACCTTTAGGAATCTACAGCGTCCTGTGGCTGCATGTTCTGGAGTTTAAGCACAAGTGTCACAGTAAATGATGTTTGCTTCTGATACGTATGTACTCTTCAGGGCCAGAAATTAAATTACAAAAACATGTATAGATTTTGGTGTAGTGAGTTTCTGTTAGGTGCAAAACATGATGAAATTCATACTAATACTTAGTTTTGGTTTTGTGTTTTTTTTCCCCCTCCCATCAAGGGTGCCAAATGCCTGATACTTTGAATTCATGGTTTCTAGTAGCCCAGCTTCACGTCTGGTAAGTGAAAAGTAAAATAGTAATGTAACTATTTTCAGGAAGTAGTGATATGTACCTTAATGTGAGGGAGAAGTGTGGTTACTGATAATAGTGGTTATATTCAATGTACTAATAACTGAATTTTAGCAATTTTCTACTCAAGAACAAAAAGTGCTGTAGAGAAGCTAATATCTTTTACATCTCTTAGTTCCTCAGTAGTGGAATGGTCTTTGCCATGAGTTTTCTAAAAGCCTTGCTCAGCCTATGTGGAAAAATATTACTTGGGTGTTTTAGGAAAAGTTTAAATTTATGTAAAAGTGTTTTAAATTAGGAGAATTTGTGGTGGTTGAGGTTGCTGCTCGTCAGAAACATTTAACAAATTATAGCATTGGCATTTACTCTTGCGCCTCTGAAACATACGTGCAGGTTGGTGAATGCCAGCTTGGCTCTATGTAAAAATATTTAACACCTTAAACATTAAGTTTTTTCCTTTTTTTCATTTGTGAAAATAGTAGCCAAAAAAAATCAGGTTTTCATCTAGCATTACATACTTGTAAAGGTCAGAGGGATGCACAAGGGGGTACAGTAAGTTTTGTTAAGTGCCAGATCTTTCAGGAAACTGAGGTCTATAGACTTAGGTTTAGCTATCCAAGAGCTGAAGGGAAGTTTGTACTGAAATAGTTGCACTTAAGCATAGGCCCCTGATTTCCTTGCCTCCTTTTTTTCCCTTTCCCTCCTTTTAATTTCCTGTTTCCTCAATATATTGAAAGATGGGGCGGCTCATTTCACTAAAGAATGAATAAATTAGCAGAACCATTGAAATTATAATGTGTTAATGAAATCAGTGGAATCAAGTAAGGAAGACCCTTGAGATTTGCAGTTTGTTTATTTCTTGCTGTTCCCTGTGGAAAAAAAGCTTTAAAAAATGGGTAAGCTAATAATTCATATCAATATTTGGAAAACTACTGCAATAAATATTCAAACCCAAAGTGTTTGTCCATATCTGGGGAAGAACAAAGAACTGCAAAGAACACACTTTTTTCACATCATCTTGATTTCGCATTGACAGGACGATGTACCCTGTGATACACAGCATTGAATTCAAGATACATAATCTTCTTTCATGACAGGCATAAAAATAATCAAGGGGACTATGATAGAGATGAAGCTAGTGTGGGATAGACACAAAAATTCTAAGATCAAAGCTCCACTGGAGAAGGCCAAGAGTTGCCACACTTTGAGCCGGTGATGTTAAGGAGACTTTTAATGAGGGAAATGGAAGTACTCGTACGTTTAAGATACGGTGGACAGCTTGACAGCAACGTACTACACAAGCAGGAAGGAACCACAGCCCTCTACTTCATGTGACAGCAATGAACATTTGAGTGCAGAGGCGAGCACTAAAGGTTAATTTCTCCAGGTTTTATGTGCCTGGCTCCTCCATGTTCCTGGCAGCTTGACCTAAGGAGCGCTGTCATTCTGGACCACAAATAAGAGATCCAGTTTGATATTCCAGGATAGAGAAGCCTGCGATAGGTCTGCTCACTACCTGGGTTGTTGGGAAATGCTGCAGGCTTTGCTTGTGATTAGCTCAGTGACCAGGACCCTGCCATGACATAATTTTGCTTTCACAGTTAGGTTTAGTGCTACGTTCTCTGTGATTCTTTCTTTAATGAGTTTGACCTCAGTGAAATGGGAGCAGAACATTATTGATTCTGCTAGCTCAGGCAAGGTCAAGGACATCCTACCCCTGTCTGAAGGCTCCAAGACTTATGTCTTTCCTGTTGGACCTTTTGCCTCAGGGGCTAGAAACCTTGTTGATCTGGTGGCCAACAACCTGACCATGTAGATTCTGATCACCATCTATTGAAGTGTTCCTGTTCCCCCTTGTAGTGCGGTCTAGATCACTTTCTGGTGTACGTAATTCTTCCCTCTTCTTTAGAGTTTTAGTTTAAACCGATTTAGAGTGTCTCCTGGAGCTGGAGAAGATGAGAATTTTTCCTAGTTTGGTGAACTCCAGCTCCTTTCTTGCTGTTGTCACTGCCTATCACATTCTAGTCAACTGTTTCTGTGCTTTTTGTGTCCCACCCTTTATAGACTGAGGCTGCTTGTCAGAGCATACATTCTTGTGTCACAGGTTCTAGCGGGGCCTTTGTTTGCATCTCTGGCTCTTATTTCTTCTTCTTTGTGAACAGAGTTTTCCTACTTGCCTCCAGTCAGAAAGGGGGGAAATTCAGGCTCTTGTATTTAACCTCTGCTTTTGCTAACTTCTTTCAAGGTAGTGGTCCTTTAGATACGCTCCGGTGCCTCCCAATGCAATGCTAAAATTATACTTTAGAAAATCAGCCTAACAGTATTCTTTCCTGTCATGTTTTTATAGGCTGCTTCTGTTACTTCACACTTTTGATGTCAGGAGGACTCTTTCTTTATGTTTAGAAGTCCACACCTTTTAGAAAATCTCACACTGTTCATCTCCACTGCTGGGTTTGCCTTTTCCCATGCAGCAGCAGTCTAAATGTGCCCAGAGCTGTAGTGAAACTGCCAAAGGGGTTACTGTACGAAGAACTGTCTTGGTGCAGGATGTATCATGTGGATAACTAGACCTCCCTTCATATTTTCACCGCACCAAGTATGGTGACATCTCTGAGATATTTAAGATCAAAATAGAATGGTGCTACAGTTCCTGTTCTGAAAGACTCAAAGATCTGTTGCAGGAATTCATCTGAGCATTGCTTTTCAGAAGGAAATCTGCACTTGGGAAAGTGCTGATCAGTCTGAGGGAGTCCAGAGGGGAATAAGAACCACCAAGTACATAGAAAACAGTTTCTGCAGAAAAAGATTTCTCAGATTTGCACAGGGAAGACGGAGGACACCACACCATTTTGAAAAGTGCTGCTTCAGAAAAAGGGAATAAACTGTCTGTTTTGTGATAGAGAGGGCAGGGAGAAAGGGAGTTAAATTACATCAGAGGAGTCTTGCTGAGAGAGATTTTAAGAACAATTTTATGTGGAATGTCTTGGGCATTTAGTTGATCTTGCCTTAACATGAGGGAATGGGTTACATGGCCTAAGCATGGGCACCAGGGGAGGGGAAGACTGCAGACCAGGCTCGGTTCAGTTAGTTTGTGCCCCATCAAAGACCCATGCATGGCTGTAAATACCGCAGTTGGTGAACTTGCTAGGCTGAGGCACTGGATAACACTCAGACCTAATTAGGAAGAGTTCAGAATTCTGCTCGTTAACATTATTCATAGAACTGAATGTCACAACATATTGCTGATGACAGAGTCGATTCAGGAGCTTCCTTGTCCCATCCCCCAACTTGCTGGCCATTCGTGAATGTGTTAAACAGAATAAAGCCTCCCAAAATTGCTGTTGATATTTGTGTTGTTAAGCCAGAGTGATTTCTCTGAACAAGTATAACATAGCCCCAGAAACAGTTGCTCTGGAGCAGCTGAGGAAGCA
>NW_009258759.1:140302-144148 GCF_000687185.1 Egretta garzetta | reverse complement strand
GCAGGAATGAGTGGCTGGAGGCAGGGGACAGCGGGAAGCTCCGAGTGGGCTTTGCCCTTAGAGGTACAATGCATCATCACATCTTGATTGCGTGGCCCTGAGCCACCCCACAACAGTCGGCCTGGTGGTGTCAACTACCACTTCTGGTGTTTAAGCCAGTCTGTTGGCACTAGGGGAGCACTGACAGAAGCAGTTGTAGCTGAGGCTGTTGAGGGCAACTGCTGCATCTCATCCAAGATGGGTTGAGTTATAGGTGATCCTGTTCCTTTTCAAGCGGCCTTTCGTATAATTTTCTTCTAACATAATCTCTCTGCATAACTTAAATAGCATAAATTACCCAGCCCAACCAATGTCAGGTAGACAGCTTTCTAAAGATAGTTTTGGAATGAGTTTGCTTTCACGGTTTGACAAAGATGAGTCAGTATTTGACTAAACTACAGAACAGATTCTGTAGCGAAACGATAAAATGTTTCACACTGTGTTGATCTAGTTAGAAGGTTTATAGTCTTTAAAGAGTCTGTGTCTTTCAAACCTCAGACGGCAGGTGTAGTAACAAACTACCAAATTTTCAAATAAACTGCGAAATTCCATGATCTCACTCGTGGTGCTGCAGAACAGCTCTGTGACAGCACTATGCATCCAAACACAGAGCTGCCTTTTAGGCTTCATGGGTAGCAGGTTTTACTCTGAACACCGTGCCAGTCCTGCTCATCAGTGAGCAATTGTTAGTTGTTGGGCTCTGCACCGCTCTTTCCTCCTGCTTCACCACCACTGAAGGCAGACTGGATAGGAACCAGTATTTATGCTCGGGAGGAGGTTTTCTTGCCAAGCCACTCTTGCTCCCTGCCCCCCTCCCCCCCGAGATTGCATATTCAGCAAGACAAGTATAAAAATGCGTTTCTTAGCCCCAAATTAGTCTTCTAAACTGAGTCTTTTTGACTTGTTAAGGGTGGGCAAAAATTTGGGATACAGTAATGCTTACTAATTAACTTTTTCATACAGCTCAATTATGTAAATGCACAAGAAGAACAAAGGTTTTGAACCTGGTGGAAGATGGACACAAAACTTTTAAACTTTGTGCGTTTGTTTTGTGGAAGGCCTGGTAACTGGACAGCTGTTGTCTGAGTTCTGGACTGCCATTTTAGCAGAAAGCTTTGTCATTTTTCTGTGAACAAGATGAGGATTCATTTCTCAACACCATCTTAATTGCATTTGTTTGCTGGGACAGATACAGAGTTGTCACGGCCACAATATAAACCTTGGGAATCCTTACACAGCTCTTGCCTTAGACAGAAATTGCCACAGTCTTCCCAACATTCCTTTGCTGACTGCTGCCATTCCCCTTCTCTACCCGAATTCTCTCAGTCTCTCCACCGTTTGGTCACTGGTCTGCTTGTCATGGCTGAGTCTCTCTCTCCAATCTTCTGACCTCATTCCACCTGGCTTCTGTTGGAGCCCGAGCTCTCTCTCGTATGGCCAGTGTCATTGTCAGAAACTCTCCTTCTAGAAACCAGATTCTGGTCTGTGGGCTTTTCTTTCAGTTTTGGTGTCTCGGTTGAATGGCCCTTGTATGGGACTCAAATGTATGGTTCTAATCAGACAAAGAATATAGGACAAGTACAGTTTTTCTTACCTTCAGTTTGTTTTGTGTCCGTGACTCATGGCTGGCAATGTTTTGCTTCCTTTGCAGGTTAGAAAACACCTTTCCTTTACTAGTCAGTAGACAAGATAGAATCCATCATAAGGGTTGGCGTCTGTCCTTTTACAGGCTGGCTCAACAGACAAGCTTCAGGTGTTTATGATTCTCCTTTTTGAGCTGGCATTCACTGATCACCAAAAGTTTTAATGCCTGTAGGGAGGCACAGATCTTATGCCCACTGAACAAATGAACAGATAAAAAAAAAAAAAAAAAAATCATCATTTTTACTTCTTAACTCTTGTGGCACATTCACTGTTGTTAGTGTGCAGCTGCTTCAAAGTGTCCTCCAGCAGCTCTGCGCTGTTGCTTTTGCATAAGCTGTGAGAATTTCCTGCCAGCAGTTTCCCACCTGCAGCAAAGCAGCAACTTCTTCCAGCTCCAGTGCTTGAGCATCACCTTGTCTACAGTAACTCAGTCAGTCCTGGACAGGCACTTCTGGCTCAGAACACAGGACCAGAGCTGGTTAGTGGGGTGGAGGAGGTGGGACTGGTGATGGGACTGGTCTCCGTTTAGTGAGGGATGGGCCTGTATTTTAGTTCATGCCATTTACAGATGTTGTAAAAGAGGCAAAATAAAATGTTTGTTCTGATGATTTATTCTTTAGATGGAACAGCAGCAGTTAAGTTCAAGTGGCTTTAATGCTTAAAAAAAAAGTAAACCAACTCAGCCTGGTATTCTCATTACGATCCCACAATGCACTTACAGACTTGTGGTTCCAGCATGTGCTGCACATAGGGGTTTTGCCAGGTGATTGGATGTGTATCCAAAGGCCTGTAGCTGAAATAATTTAGGACATTGCTAATGTGAATTTGGGTGAAGTCTATAACTTGCTTAAGCTTTCACAGCTTGGCTAGTTTGGACTCTTACAGAACTTCAGTGTACCAAGCTGAATTACAGCTGGCTTGTAGCCTAGGGTTAGACAAGACATTTGTTCCTGCTCCAGAGCGATATGTTTTTAAGGCTGAGGAATTTAGGTTGCAGTACTGTTTAACTAGATTACAGTACTGTCAGCCTGAATAGAGTCCACTGTCACTCTTCCACAGATGGATTGGCCAAAATCCAGCTCTTGAGTACAGAATAGAAAAGTTTGTGATAGTTTATTTAAAAAAAAAAAAAAAAAATCTTTGTATCTGGTTTTTTCCTGATCACAAAACCACATAATATAAGGAGAAGCTTAAATGAGCTGAAATCTATGTAATTTACTCTTTACATTTGAAGAAAAACTTAGAAGCTATGAATTTGGTGTTTATGTTCCTGCAGGATGTGTCTGGTACGAATGAAGCAGGAGGGTCGCACAGGAAAATACATGTGTCGCTATATCGTTCACTGCATGTGGGAGGATGTTGAACAGCGTGGTAAGGTGATGGGGGTAAGTCATCTTTGGTACTGATGATCTTGATGATTCACATCTTTCAGTGCTTGTGTAACTTTGCGTATCTCAGAAGAATGCCTAAGAATCAACCTGTAGCTGCTTCTTTATTTCTTCATTAGTTTAAGCTGCTATATGTAGCCCTTGCTCCTGACCATTCATTCCCACAGCTGTACTGCCTGTTGTATTGAGCCACTCGCCTTGTTTCCGAAACTGCACCATGGCCTCAATGAAGATACTGATCTGTCTGAAAGTAATTAATTTTCCACCTGGCTTGCCATGTGATTGCAGGAACGGATGCTGCTATAACAGAACAGGCATTTGTGGATAGGAATAAGCAGCTAAGGTAGGGAGAAACATGACTGGTGCCAAACGTGTAACTGCACCTTAAGTAACCCCAGCAGAGCTTTGAGTTTTCTCTGTCTCTAGGATGGTGAGTAGAAGGAAAGTTAAGGGACAAGGGGTGTATGTTAAGTTCCTGTACATGACTGTAACTAGTCAGTAGTTTATTTTTCAATTTGGTTTACTAGTGTAGCTAGCCTTTATCACAAAAGAAACATCCTAAGGAGAGAGTAGCTCCGAGGATAGTTTATTCGCAAGCTTGAAGGAAGAGCAAGGTTGGATCTTTTTGGCCTATTCTGAGGAAGGTTATGCTGGTTAGTTGTAATGGTCAGGGCAGGTTTCGGTTGGACATTAGGAAAAATTTTTTCAGTGAAAGGGTTGTTGTCGTGGTTTAACCCGGCTGGCAACTCAGCACCACGCAGCCGCTCGCTCACTC
>NW_009258759.1:127326-140187 GCF_000687185.1 Egretta garzetta | reverse complement strand
CCCCAAGCATGATGTTATATGGTATGGAATAGCTCTTTGGTCAGTTTGGGTTAGCTGTGCTAGCTGTGCTGTACTCCCAGCTTGTTATGCACCTGGGCGAGCAGGAAAAGCTCAAAAAGTCCTTGAGTAGTCTGAGCACTACTTGGCAACAGCTGAAAACATCAGTGTGTTATCAACATTCTTCTGGTACTAAATCCAAAACACAGCACTATGCTAGCTACTATGAAGAAAATTAGCTCTATCCCAGCCGAAACCAGGACAGTTGTCAAGCACTGGAAGGGGGTGCCCAGGGAAGGGGTCAAGTCCCCATCCCTGGGGGTATTTAAAAGTTGGGCAGACAAGGTACTTAGGGACAGGGTTTAGTGGTGGGATGGCAGGGTTAGGGGACTGGTTGGGCTTGGCAAGCTAAAAGGGCTTTTCCAACGTAAATGATTCTGTGATTCTATGATTTCTGGCCTTAAAGTCTGTAGTGGTTTCTCCAGCCTTGTGTTGGTGATAGCCTTCAGAGAAGGCGGTGCAGAAGCAATGGAAGTATCCCGCCTCAGTATCACAGTGGTCACAGGTGACCCGATACAGTCGAGGATGCCTATGTTCAGGGCACTTCTCATGGGAGAACAGGATCTCCTGTGTTGTGGAAAAAGAGAAGAGGTTTGTCTAGAAGAGGTTTGTCTGTGATTAAAATAAATCACTGTTAGAGAGGTGACAGTGTTCATATAGCAATAATGGCATATTGTTAAGTCTTAGTTGTCAGCCAAATAACCAAGGGAGAGGCTCCTAGGGTTTTCCTATTGGTGACAACCTGTGAGTTAGGGGATTTGGTATGCAATCACAATAGTAATTCAAGAAGTTTCTCTCTATCTTTTATTTTGTATGTGGTTTTAGAAAGTGTTGATTTTGGTGTAACTTCAGTTATTCTGTCAGCAATGGCTTTCTTTTCCTAGCCGTTGGGAATTTCATTGCCGTACAATGTTACAGCTTGCTGTTAAAGACAAGTCATCCACTTAATCATCTTTTGGATTAAATCTAAATTCAGGCATTTTAGAATTTCTTGCTACATTACCAGGTTTACATAAATTCCAGTACGGGAATCTCTGCTTTCCTGGTCAGGTGCCATAAGGCAGCGTGAGTGAGCCTGGATAAGTTAGATAATAGTACCAGAGAAAAAGATGGAATGAAATGGCTTATGCGTTTTTGTCCTTATCCTATGCCTTCTATGTCATATCAGTGGTTGGTTCTGCTTTCTGCAGGAATTGGAGACAGCTCAGATCTTCCTTCCTGGTGTAAATTTAAGGCTGCCCTTCTTGAAAAGCAAAACCAAAACAAAACAGAAACCCAACCAAACACCCCACCTCCCAAAGCCTCCCAAAATCTCTTCAGGAATCTTTTGATTCCGTCTGTGCACAGAGAGAATGCTGGTTTGGAACAGAAACTTATTTCTCTGTTCCTTTTGACCCTAATTTTGCCTTATGAACTAACCTCAAATGTCATTGTGTAGTTTTCCTTGCAGGATGTTATGCAACAGTAAAGAGAAGCAAAGCTAGCTGCGTCCCACCCTTACAAGCATGCAGAACTCAGAAGTGAAGCATGGTGTAAGTTAGACCTGTATTCAGGGTTTTTTATCTACTTTAGTTTATTTAAACTTTAAGGGAAAAAAAGGTAGTGCTTACAGTCACTTCTTTGTAAAGGGAAGCACAGGGTTTCCATTTCTGCAAACTAAACTATTCTACTGCTCCCCAGAATTCCCCAAAGTGTAAAAACCCCACCAGTGTCCTTCTGTTTTCATCCAATCTGGAACCCCAAATGTCAATACATGTATATTATACTGGTATGGTCGCTGTGTGATGTAACTGTGAGGAGATCTGAAGTTGTTTGAATGCCATTCATTCTCTGCCTTGGCAGGTTAGGCATCTTTGCAGTTTATCCTTGAATTTAAATTTCTCAGTCTTTGTCTGTAATGATTGTGCAATGAAATACTGAGCATGCTTAGTTTGCAATAATGTGATTCCTATAATATACTTTTGACTGTAACCTAGTGTTAACATAGCTTTTATGTGGCAATAGCTGATGCTTAAACGAAGTATGTACACATTTAAAGGCTTGATCTCCAAAACAGTTACATCTGTGTGTATATTTAATATAGCTTAGCTGCACAGAGGCCCATTGATTTTAATGAGACTCCTTGTGAGAGAATGTGAACTCTTGAGGTAACAGCTAACTAGACCAGGCACTAAGGGTGTGTAAGAAAGCACAGTGAACTCTCCTAGAATGTAAACTTTGAAATTAGGACTGTTCTCTTCCCCAAAGAGTTTGTGAAGGCATAGGGCTTTCATAATCTTTTAGTGGATTTTTTTTTTCTTTCATCTTTTAATTATTGATAATCTTTCAGTCATTATTTTGTCAAGATGAATGAACCTTTTAGTCTCTTCTGGTAGTATTTATTGTATGTTAGACAAAAATAATTTGTGCATTGATGTTTGCTGAGGTTAGCTGTTCCCTTGCTCCTTATCGGTGCTTTAGTTTCCTTCCTCAGTGCTAGTGACCCTAGCTTAATATACCACATGGGTAGTTCCTGCCTCTTCCATGCTTGTTCACTCTTTTTCACTTACTTTCCTCCCCTTCAGGTAGATGTATCCTGATTGAGCCCCATCTCACATCTCAGCTTTAGCAATTGCAAGGAGTTTTAAGTGATAAATTAGTAAAGGGTGGTTACCCTAGTTGGTAGGCTCTACTCATTAATCTTGATGTATTTATCCCTAATGGTTCCTTTAAAATGAAGCTGAGGTAATGATGAAGGGTTTATGAGCTGATTGAGGAATGTGTGTAACAGCTATCTATTTTCAGGTAATTTAGTTCTGCAATCAGTATATATTCTACCTCCAAAAGACAATAGTTAAATATATCAAGATAAGAAGAGTAGATAAAAAGATGACATTAATGTTCTTCTGTTGATGCTTTCTAATTTCAGAACCTGAGCATTTCTCAGAAGTAAGTTAAAAGAAGAAAAACTTTACTGAATACTTTTAGGGCACCAAGTTATCATCTGCATAGCTCCTAGAGGTTAGGAAATGCCACTCCCTGCTTTTTCTCTCATGCAGGGTATCACAGGTTGATATTTAATGCTGATTCATATGTTCCTGTATTGTGGTATAGGTGCCAGAGCACCTGTAGGACGTTGCTAGTTGGATGCAATTAGTTTAACTTGTTCGAAACTTAACGAAGCGGCAGTTCTTCAGCTCATTTCCCTATCTAGCAGCAATTCCAATGCTCGATGCAGAAAATGGATCTCCCGTGGTCCCTTCCAAGCCTTGCCGTTCTGTGATTCCTGAATTGATATCAATGGTTTATTAAACTATGCCATCTGCTCTTAAATATACAAGTTCATTGGAGCTGAAAATGGTAGAATGTAAGGCATTTTAACTACTAATTTACATCAGCTCCGACTCCAAATGGAGTTTGTATTATTTCAAAACCTGGTTGTTAAAATTGCTGAGATCTAAATCTCAGCTACAAAGTTTTGAGACCTGTTAGCCTGAGCTCCTTCAGCACTCCTGAATGTCGGCAAGAGTCAGAAACAAAAACTTGACACAGCTGTAAAAACACACAGAGAGCCCGTGGCCTCAGCAAATTCTACTGGTGCAGGCATATTTCAGATATAAATTTTACTCTGCTGTCCCTAGTCCTAATGAAGTCAGTTGCTTTTGGTGGGGTTGCAGCCAGGTGTGTCCAGTTCTGTGGCTAACCAGTGCTCTTTACTTAATTTTTCCACTAGTGACATTTCTATCAAACTTTAAAAACAAACAGAAAAATTGGCTTGATGCAATGGCTCAAAGTGTTAATAGTAACATAGTAACGTTAGGCTGGGTAAAAGCCTTCCCTTGGACCCTTCTTTGCCAGAGATCTCCACCTTGTGGCTTGCAGGGAATAGATTTATGCTGTGCAGACTGGCAGCTGCCTGATCAGTTTCTAAGGGGAATTCAGTCGGTACAAGAAGTTGCTGCTCTTTGCCTCCCTAACAGAGTTCTTTAGCAACCTGGATATTAACCTTACTGACCCAAGTATTGTGCCTTTGTAACTGTGTGTATATAAAAGCAGTTTTAATAAGTTTAAGTGTATTTTAATACCCATAGGTGAAGCTGCGGAGTTGATGAGAAGGACTTGTAGATGCTGGAGTTCCCTGGAATGAGATTTCAGCTGATAATTGGACAATAGATATGAGGTTAAAAAAAAAAGACACATTCCTCCCCCCCACCCCTTTCCCCCCAGCCCCCTCCTGCAGGACCCCCATCCTAATGCTTCTGGGTGCAAACAGCATGCTGTCTTAGAAAGATCCATCAGGCTTTATTCAAATACATGTGAACAGCATTGTGTGTTGGGGGGGGGCATTCTGCTTCTGAAATGAGTAGGGGCTTTTTCAGTGCAAAATAACAATTCATCTTATAACCCTATGTGTTCTAAAAGCTGCGAAAAAGATAAGAATAGGGGAGGCTGTCAAGCCCAGCAAACCAAACCCGTTTTAATTTATCTTAATCTCACTTTCCTGTTTTCCCAACAGACCACTTAGACCCCTGCCCCCTTTTTTTCCAGGAACACATCTAGGTGTCTTTTGAATCTGTTTATTGGCTCTGCTGTGAGTACCACAATACAGCCTTTGTTACACTTTCAGCTAGAGCTGTTTATATACAGTGACCCATAATTTGCTCTTGGTTACATTGGTGTACATCTGAAGTAGCGCCATCAGAATCAATAACATGGTTCACATCATGTAACTAAGAGCAGAATTTAGCTCTGTGAACTCGAACACCACTTTGTCCTGATACTCTTTTCACAATTAGAAAACTTCAGATGATTAAAAATGCCATTTTACCGTACAGTAGCTACAAAACTTCCTAAACTTGATACAGTTCAGTTTAAGTTACTCGTCAAGTCTGGCGCTTCTAACAAAAGACTCAGAAATCACAGTCAGAGTGGGCCAAGTAAGATTCTAGAATGGCTTTAGAGGACGACGGCATAAAAATTCATAGAATTTTAAAACAGAACTTGATCTTTGTATGAATTGAACTATTGCAGTTGATTCCCCTGCAGTGGGAAGCCACTGTACTTCAATGCCTATTGGGTTCTTTTCAGGCCTGTCTCTAAAATCTGTTGGGAGGTCACAGAGTCAGTTTGGGATGCCCAGAACAGAAACTGAATTATCATGGGAGAACAGGGGCAGAGCTGGGGCAGAAGGGAAGTGGGGCAGGATTCTGGCAGTGCAGGGGCGGGGGGAGTTGAGGTGGAGGATGTGTATTGAAGCAAAACATCGTAGAGAACATCGTGAACATGAGGAAATGGATTGGGGTATGAGATAGGGGTTGGTGTTTAGTACAGCTGAAAAAGGTTTTTAAAAACCTATAACACTAAAGAGGAAAAATTTTAGTTTCAAATGGTCTATGTGTATTTTGAAATGTGTAACTTTACCAGGACATTTTAAGGAGAAAAATGTTATGAGTTTTTTTAATGGCTATTTAGAAAACATAATATATAAAATCTTACCAGTTTCTAGTGTTCCCTTTTTTTAAAAAAGAAAACCCAACAACTTGCCAAAGTAGTGAGATACAAAATTGCGGTGCATGGGTTTTGTGCCTTTTTTGTTTAATAGGATACCAGGCATTGTATGATATGTTTTAACTGAACTTAAGTTTTAGGAACATTGTAAAAAAAATAGTTCATGGATCCTTGATCCTTTCGCAGAGAGCTCGAAAGTTCACAGCAAGTTTCCAGTGTTTTGTCATTTCATAAATGGAGAATAGTATCAGGAATTATTCCAGAATAAATTCACTAAATTTGATTCTCGAAATCTTAACTTAAAACCTTGAAAACGTCTTGACCGCGATGAGGTCTGGAACAAACTGTAGACATGGTGATGCAAATTTAACTTTACCAGGTCATGGAGTTTCGAAATAGGGGTTGCTTTCTCACGTTGTTTTTAATGTAGTTGTTCTAGAACCAGCACCTGTGGAACTAACACACCTGGATGTCTGAAATATAGGCATGTTTGAGGCATGCTAAGGGTACCTGGTGTTGAAATCAAGGTATAATATATGCTTGCGTTATTTTCAACTGGCATGCCTCAGTTTTCTGTAGACTCTGGCATAAAAAAAATCAATTGAAATTTTCCAAATGTGTTGGATCCTGTTACTGTAAGGTAGTGTCCTTGGTCTATTTTGTACCTCCCTCTGGTGCCTGCCAGAATTACACTGGAAGCTGCCTTATAGCCCCTTTTCTAGAAGTATCTTTCTCATTATTCCCCACATTCTGCACCAGTGGGGCTCACAGGCCAAGATCAATTTTGCCATGCAGTGCTTGTAGGTGTTAAGTGCTGCCCCACATTCTTCAGACTCTCCCGAACATAGCGTAGTTGCCAAAACACAAACGTTGAGCAATGAAATTACTGCCCACCGCAACTGCATGATTTTTATTTTGACAGTGTAGAGATGATGGTGGAAACAGGAAAATGATCCTTAGAGACCCTGCTGCAGTCTCCAGGCTCAGCGGAACAGGAAGCAGCTATGTTGTCGCAGTTGCCTGGCTCCTGCCAGTGCTCTGTGTATCACTCTCGATGCAGTTTGAGATTTGTCTGCGGTCAGTGCTAAGTAACATCGTGTTGTGCTACATATTTTGGACATTTACATTATCAGCTTCCTATCCTTCTGGACTTTGCCCCAGAATTCCTCAACTGAGATCAGCTGGTCTGCTTGGCTGAGCTGTTTGAGACTCTTGGGAGCAAGGTATCTCATGTTGTGGCTGTAGTTCTTTTTTAGCCACTCTAAGCTGCTGCAGTGAAAACTTGAATGCACTTTTAAGCTCCTTCATAAATACAAAACAATGTGAAGACTGACGTGGCCTCTGAATTGGAGTAATCAAACCATTGAGAGGTTCTGTGTTGTTCCTAATGGTTTAATCATATTGTTGCTTGTGCCGGTAGAATGTCACTGATCTCTTCAGTGACATCTTCAGGAATGAGTAGCTTCACTTTTCCTGGTGCTTTTGGTGCCTGCCTGTCTTGAAAGGCAGTAACATAAGCATCAGTTAAGGTGCAGGGGTTTGGGAGGCTGCTCATTCCCTTCCCCTTGCACAACTTCTCGAGCCTACGGCAGGCTCAGCAGCACCCATGTGTTGTGGCTCTGATTGAAACAGTACGCAGCTCTTGTTGGCTCTCCCAGCTCGCCAGTTGCCACCACCACCTTCCACAGTGTCTCTGGCTGTTCCCTTCCTCCTGTATCGGGGAGCTGTAGTTGCAGGTACCAGATGGTGTTTGGTAACTCCTGCTGACAAGGAGAGGTTCGTTGCTTTTCTGTACACATCCAGCTTCTGCTGAATGCTTCTAAATGCTAATTCTGGCCAAACTAAGGGGTGGCTGAAGTGCTGTGTTTTGCACAAATTCTAGACATGTCTTCACAGGGCACAGATGGCACAAGTGAGGTCTGTTTGGTACTTGGGATCTCTTCTCTAACCTTTATTTTGGATAGTAATTTTTATTTGGATTATAGTATCTTTTATTTGGATCAGTAACTTCGTTTATTGCTTTGTTTTGGAGGGCAAAATGTGAATGCAGCTTTACGGACTGCAGTGATTGTTTCCAGGAGAGAAAGAGGCACAGTGTGCAAAAGAAATTTTTTTCTGTGTTTTCTCTGTGACAGCCCATGCATTCAGGCTAATAGGATCCTCATTGAACTTGTATCTGTACAGCCGTGGCAATAAGTCTTGTTCTGTCTCAGTCCTGCTGTCCTGTTAGAATAGCATGGTCCTGTTCTCTGGGTTGCCTTCCTTGCTTGACACTTTTGGTTTTTTTACTTCCCCCCTGGTTGCTTTGCTCTATGGTTCACTGGCTGTATTGCTGTTTTCAGGTATGCCTAATTTTGGCATTTACTTGCAGTACATAAGCAGTTACTTAAAGTCTTAATTCATCACACCCATTCTGAATGGTCTTTTTCCCCTTTGTCCTTGGTCATTTTTGTGTTACCCTAATGCCCAAATTCACTGGAACTTATATCTGATTCCCTTTCCAGGGTATGCTCTTGTTTTCTCATTTCCTCTTTGCCAGTATGCCACGTACTTCTCCATTCCTACTTCTTACCTTGTAGAGGTACTAGTTTATCTCTCTACCTCTTCCTGCCTGTCTTGTTAATTCTGTTTCTTTCCTTGCAGGATCCTTTTCCCTATGTCAGACTGGCACCACCACCTCTCTCCCTTCCCTTGTGTTCCTTCATGTTCAACTGATCCTTTTAATCAGAGCAAGTTGTGCCTCTCTCCATCCCTGGCGCGCTCATTCAATGGTCATGTATGTGCTGCCTGTACTCAATGTGCTCATCCAGCAACCTCCTGTTGCAGAGGTCTACAACGGAAGCTCAGGATCTTTCCTTCTGTCTGCTTGCTACAAACCCACCTTTGCAAGTTGAAGCATTGTCATGACTTTGCTTCATTGAACTCCAGATCTTTCTTTTCTTCTTCAATTCCTTTATTTCTTTATCTGAATGCTTGCTTTCCCATCCTAAATCCCAGCTGCGTATTTGCCATCACCAGCGCTTGCCTCCACTAGCATCCTCATGCCTCATCTTTTCCTCTCTCTGACCAGTCTTAATTTCTGCTGCAGACACAATGTCTTTATGTTTACAGTGCACATACTGCAGAGCCTTGTAGCCTGGCTGGGTAAGTGGGTTGCAAATGTTTGTATTTTCCTGTTAGAGCTCAGTTTATTTTGTTACTTCATTTTCTGACTTCTCTGGCCCCTTTATATCCATGTATAAAATTGGCAGCTTTACGAAGCCCTTATGTTTGACTGCTTTGCTAACAACTCCCACAGCAGAATAAATGATAATGATCAGGAAGTGCAAATGCAGTACGTTCAATAATTCTAGTTTTCGCTTTCATGACTGTTTGCTTTTTTGATCTCTTTTACTAGTTTAGCATAAGCAGTGGCATATGCTGCTTTTGTGCACATCTAGGCAAACTGATTTGTTTTTCTGTTTTCTGTTCTGGTTTGGGAATCTCAATAGATTCTTTCTACTCCCTTGTCTGTCCTCAGTTGTGTCTTCCTCTTCCGTTTCTGGTCACTCACAGCACTTGCTATGTGTCTCGATATTAACTAGTTAATTAGTGTTACACTTCTGTAAGAACTTGAATGTTGTTGTTCCCATATTCAAAGGGCAGGAAATAATGCAAAAGGTTAAAAGGTTTTACAAAAATAGCAGTGTATCTGATCTTAGAGATCTCTATTTGTTGTTAGCAAAACACACATCATGTTGATCCCCTGCCGAGAGGGACTTGGGGGTACTGTTGGACGAAAAGCTGGACATGAGCCGGCAATGTGCGCTGGCAGCCCAGAAGGCCAACCCTACCCTGGGCTGCACCAAAAGAAGTGTTGCCAGCATCAAGGGAGGTGATTCTGCCCCTCTACTCTGCTCTGGTGAGACCTCACCTGGAGCCCTGTGTCCAGCTTGGAGCCCCCAGCACAAGAAGGACATGGACCTGTTGGAGTGGGGCCAGAGGAAGGCTACAAAAATGATCCGAGGGCTGGAGCCCCTCTCCTATGAGGACAGGCTGGGAGCGTTGGGCTTGTTCAGCCTGGAGAAGAGAAGGCTGAGAGGGGATCTTATTGTGGCCTTGCAGGGCTTAAAGGGTGCCCATAGAAAAGATGGGGAAAATCTTTTTAGTAGGGACAGCTGTGACAGGACAAGGAGTGATGGTTTTAAACTGAAGCAGGGTAGGTTTAGACTGGATATAAGGAAGAAATTCTTTACCATGAGGGTGGTGAGACACTGGCACAGGTTGCCCAGAGAGGTGGTGGAGGCCCCATCCCTGGAAACATTCAAGACCAGGTTGGTTGGGGCTATGGTCAACCTGATCTGGTCCCTGCTCCCTGCAGGGGGGGTTGGACTGGGTGACCTCTAAAGGTCCCTTCCAACCCAAAACATTCTATGATTCTATGATTGATTTTCAAGTTAGTCAGGTGGCCTTGTGGCCAAAAGAATGAGTGCATCTGAACAGAGGCATTCAGCAAGTGGGATGGCTATTGTGGATGGAAGATGGTGTCAGTACAAGCTTGGTGCATATGAAATGAGCAACACTGATCTGAATAGGTTTTCAGATGGCTTGGGCATGGATTCCGTAACTCCGGATCTTTTTGGTAGGTAACGGAAGGTTGGCAGGCAGGTAGGTGAATGACCAGGGGATTTAGGGGGTGTCACCTGAACCTTATAGGCGTTTGTCTCATTGGTGCTAGAAGTGCTAGCAATTCCTTCTATTTGTAGATGCTGTTTGAAGATTTCATTTTTTAAAATGTCACATTGAGAGCATCTGAAATTTGCCCTTTTGTATTTCCTGCTTTATTATGTACTTGCAAGAGGGAAGATGGCCCATATGTAGGATTAATCTGTTTTCAGGAAACTGTGCAAGGAAATTTTTGGCTTCTTAAAATCCTTGCCCACGCTTTTAGGATCTTCTGGAAGTGTATTTATTCACAGCAGCATCAACTCTGAATGAAATACAGAAGAAAGATGGAAAACTCACAGTATCTTACCATGCAGCTTTTTCATGGTTCGCTTTCCTCCTCTGCCTTTTACTTGAGGGCAGAACTAGGGTAGAGAAATAATTTTTGTTCGCTTCTGAAAGGTTACAGTAATAAAGAACCTCTTGTTAACATCAGAGTATATGGCAGGCAGGAGTTTTCACAGTCTGGCATTGTTTATTTTACCAGCAATTTGGAACCTTCTGCACTCTTAAAATATTGGCAAGAAAATATTTAACTGTTAACTATTATGTGGCATGCGTGTGTTTGAAGCCCTGGGAGGAGGAGTGCTTGGGGAAATCGGGTTTTTCTCAGCTTATGATTGAAACCAGAAGGTGCAGAATATTGGTAGAAGGTGAAAGCAATGTGACTTCAAATTGGAATTTTACCCAAATATTGAACTGATGGGAGAATGTCAAGCAGGCCACTGCTTGAACAGGGCTGTGCTGGGAAATAGTGGGAAGCCTGATGGAGCAAGCACAAATAAGCCGCAAAAATGAATCTGAAAGTGAGATAGTAAGAGTGAGTAATGGCATTTGTCCTGGTCTCAGTCACTGGATAAGGGTTGTAGCAGTACTAGGTGTTAGCGTCAAGGATTAGGATTGTTAGTTGCTTACTAATTCCATGGGCTCTAGCAATCGTCACTCCATTTTGAAATGAAATAACCTTCTTTTTTTGTGGAGAGTTTTTTAGGAGAGGAGATGTGGTTTGCTTTTTTGGGATATGAGATGACTTGGTGTTCCTGTCCAGCAGAAACTTGTTCTGGTCCCAGATTCTTGGAGAAAATTTTTTTTTTTTTTTTTTTTCCCCAAGGGAAGGATGATCTGTTTGTTATCAACAGGATCATTCTTGCTCTTATTTCTACATAAAATGTAGGGTCTTCCCATGAGGTTACTAAAAGCGATGGTAAAGGTAGCAATTTTTTTTTAATTGCACTAGCATATTTCAGGTGAAATTCCTATCAAGTCAGCAGAGTGACCTGATGACTGGTGTCCAGGATCATCTGATGAGCTGTGGCTGCCTTGCTGCAAGTCAGGGCAGGATGAGGTACACAGACAGAAGAGATAGCAGTCAACGTCTGTAAAGATCAGCAAAGAATGAACAAAACTGAACATACTCAGAAGTCATTCTTCTAATGTCACATGAAGATCCAGTATACTGTTTCTAGCAATGACCAGAAATATTTGGGGAAAAAATATAAGAAACAGAACTGTGTATCAGTATTTCTTCTGGTGTATTCTCTTGGCATGCACTAACAGGTAATATGAGTTGCATTGTGTTTAGTATCTACTAACAGAAATCCTCTGTGAATATGAAGTCCCTCTTTTAACCCTTTTGTGGTTTTTTGCTCTTTAATGTCCTGTGGCAATGACTTCTGCCACTTAACTGTGTTGCATGAGAAAGTACTTTATTTTTAAAGTGTTACTTGGTCATTTCATCAGCTTCTTACAACTTTTTAATGAGAAACAGTGAACAGTAATTCCTTGTTTACCTGCTTGATACCACTCATGTTTTTACCTCTCCATCATCTTCCTCCGTATTTCTTCCTGAATATAACTAGCATTTCCTCATACATCTTGGTCATCATCTTCTCTGGGTGTGTTCTATTTCTTTTAGATCTGTTCTGAGATGAAAAGGTAATAAATATGTGCAGCATTTTATATCATAGAATGTTTTGGTTTGGAAGGGACCCCTAGAGGTCATCTAGTCCAACCCCCGAACAATTTTATATGTGGGCATGCTATGGATTTATGGCAGGATAAGGTTCCTCTTTTGTTCTGTATTCCTTCCATAATAATTCGTAACACTTATTTGTCTTTTTCTTCACTATTGAATTGCTGAACTGAATTTTTTTTTCATTTCTTCACAAAATCTCTTTAAGATCCATTTCCAGAATTGTAGCTGCTAAATATGTACACATTGTTATATACATTTTATTCTTTTTTTTTTAACACCTGCTCCTAGTATCTTTATCAGCACGGGGTATTTCTGGTCATAATTATCTGTGATTTTTATTTTCATTTATTATTGTATTTTCTAGTAATTTGTACTTACCTGGTTCTGCTGAAATACTTTTCAAAATGGATGCCATTTTCATGGCTCTGCAGCCCTATTAAATGTTATCTAAGATGTTTCATTTAGTTTAGTACTTTATGAGTCCAGGGACCTTGTTGCTCTTGACTTTTAGTAAGTTATCTTAAGTCTTTTTCTATGGGCAGATCATATCACTGGGAATATGGTGGACTCTCAGAATCCTTAGTGCTGTGAGAAGGTGATGGAGCAATGTGCATTCACTGCCTCATCCAGCAAAAAAA
>NW_009258759.1:108285-127281 GCF_000687185.1 Egretta garzetta | reverse complement strand
GGTGGTTGTCATCTTGGGTACATGATGCAGGGTACTTCTTGCTGAAGCGTGTTGTGGATGCAGGAAACTTACTGGACAAGTTGCTTGACACAGAGACCCTTTGAAGGTTATGGTATAAACAAATATCAAGGGTTGAAAATTGTCCTGAGCTGAAATTGGCTGGGAGAATGCTTGGAGGAAGCCTATATCAGCATGTAGACTTTTTTCTTTTCCTAGTGTATCTGGCTACTGTTGAAGGCAAGATACCATGTTAAGTGGACCCTTGGCCTGATCCAGTAAAGTGTTTCTTGTGTGTGGCTCTTTGTGACAGTTGCTGAGGTTTGTTTCAGTAAAGAGATCGCGTTTTACGGGATCTCTCTAAGTGCTCATGGTGAATATCTACCTTAATATTTTATTTACCTTTATTACTCTCTTCTCCAAGGGCCTCTCTCAAACTTAATTATGTACCTTCCTTTTGGCTTATCAGACAGGAGTTCGTGATTCTGGTGTGTGCAGAAACATGTTCGTGATTGGTTTTAGGCTTTTAGCAAGTAATTTTTTAAAAGAGGTATTAACAGGAAAAACCCTCTACAACTGCTCACCCTTGCAGAGAATCAGCACAACTTGACAGAGCACTCAGTGATTTGACCTCTTTTCCCCTATCTTTCTCTTGAGAGGTTGTCAATGAGCTCTGCCAGCCACGTACTACAGAGAAAAAGGGATTTGGAATAAGCCCCTGTGTATGTAACACAGTTAGGATCGTACTGTAATCTCTGCATCTTAAACTGTTACCATGGCAGAGTTTCTAAATGAATAGTGTGCAAGATAGAAACATAGCTCATATTTGTGGTGCTAGGCAGCTGGGGGTGACCATCTGCGTTTGCTGAAATATGCAGATAATGTTGTGTAACTTGCTTTTCTATGTCTGCTGGAAATAAACATGCTGTAAGGAGTGTTGCTGATGATTATGCAGTTGTTAGGAAGGTAGCAGAGCATGCAAAAGTCTTTTTCCATCAACATGCTGGTTTTATGGATCGAAGATTTTGGCAGGAACTGGTTCTGATACAATCTAACATTTAGCTTTTGTCTAGGTTAATACAACATTGAAGTAGGTTGTCACCAAATGTTGAAGAAGGCTTTAAAGACTGTTCTCTGAAGTTAATTATCTGCTGAGGTGCATTACAAAATAACTTAAATTAGAAAATTAAGAGAATTTATCAGAAAAGTCAGTATTTTAAAGGATATGGGGAGTCACAGCTGTAGCTAAGTACAAGCCAGTAAGCTTGTTTGCAGACCAAGTAACAGAGTGGTTAATAAAAGACCCCAAAAATGAAGACTGAAAAAATAATTTCTGCAATATCTTTGTCATTTCACAACTATGTGAGATTGCCTGAAGGAACTGGCCTTTTTGGCCCCTTGCTGCAGAGATATTTTTAATCTGTTTTATTAACTTAATCTTTTTGATCCTAGCTACAGTCTCAGTCATTTTCAGAATTACTGTCCTACAAGCAACAGTTATGTTATTGGGGGAAATAAAAGGGCTATATGCAGGTTTTCCCATTTAATGTCGTATGTGTTTATTAAAAGGGCAGCAAACACTTAAAAAGCCCATATATAGCTATATGTGGTTATATATTATTTATAACTAATGTAAACTGTATATTAGAAGTCATTCTTTCCAAACGCAACCTGAGAGAAGGTGCATAAAAAGCCTAAATGTTTGAGGGGTGACTTTTTTTTTAATCATGAAAGATTTGTCCTGTATCTCCTTCAGGAACTTCTGCGGATATCAAATGCTCCAGTAATCGAAAGTGTCAGTAGGAACTGATGGATGTTTATGACACTGTGACTACAGAGGCCCCCAGAATAGGCTTGGTTGTAACAGCAGAAATGTACTCGTGTCCGTGTAACTTGTTTTGCACAGGAGATGGATTAATTTTTACTGTATCAGCATAAAACATGACTTCACTATTACAACTTTGGCTGCTCCAGGAGCGTGCTGATGATGTAGGGTATCGGTGCGCCTAGTGTAAACACGACCTTAAAGAGCCTAATCTGAGTTTGAAGAGATAACTATGCTGACACATCTGCTGTGTAGAGGTATGGGAGCAAATACGTTGTACAGAAGAGGCTTTTTATTCTAGCAAAAATGGTATAATGAGAACAAGGGAGTGGAAACTTGGGCCAGAAAATTCAAATATGAAATGAGAGACACATGTTCAACTATGAGGGAGATATGCTTTAGCCAAACACAACTTAGGGAGCTTAGTAGAGAGGGAACTCAGTGAAATGTAATGGTCTGTGATATGCAGAGGGTCAGGTTCTATGATCTAATAATTTCTTCTGGCTGAAATATCTTCATAAAAAAATCTAGTTCAACCATAACTTTCGGCCTAAAATTGCTGCATGAAATTCAATGACTAGCGCTTGTACAAGGTGTGGTTAGAAGTGTCCCTTCTGGCTTCATAGTCTATGGATGGGTTGATGTGTTAAAGTAGCTTAAGGGGGCAACACATGCTGGAAAAAGCTGTAACAGAAAGAAACTTCTGTTAAAGTGCATTCAAAGGGCATAGCCCACGGACATCACAGCTACGTCTACGCTAGCATTTAGTGTGGTCTGACAGGAACACATTTGAGTGGAACAGTTGATGATCCAGCGTCCCTGCTCCACGGGGATGGTCTTTGCCTTGCGCTGGCTCTAGGCTCATCCTGTGGGCTGAAGCCCTCTTCGCAGGTAGAGCGTGTTTTCCAGTCTGTGCACACTGAGACTTCCCTGCAGTATAAACCAAAGCATGGTAAGTGGGGATGAGGAGGAGATTCAGTACGAAAGGATGTTCTCAAGCCAACCAAAGACATTAATATGGACTAATCCTATGGCAGCTTTCACTTTAAAAACCTGTGCCGGTACATAGGGTATTTTCATCCATGTCCAGCACATACAATAAAGCAGTGTGCTCTTACTTGCCTAGAAATTTTGTTAGAATACAAAACCTTAACTGAGACTTGGTATTGTAAATTGTCAGATATAGCAGTAAGCCTCACCAGTCGGCTGATGAAGGACATGTATTGAACTTGTTGATGCTGAAGATGAGGTTTCTTACTGCAGTCTAACAGTGAAAATGCTGCAGTCGTATGCCGTAGTCATCTTGCAGGCAGAATGTGAGATCATGGAGTCTTTCAAAGAAAAGTTGTGACATGCAGTAGGAAGAGAAGCTAGCTGTGCACTTCCTTTTTTTAAAGGTCTTATAAATGTGAGAGATGTACCAAGTATGTATTCCTTGTTTTGAACAAAGATAGTTGTCAGTTTAGGCGATGGTATATCAGTTTATTCTGGTGATAGCTCTGCAATGGGTTGTTCCAAAGAAAGCAAAGGGGCTAAGTCCCTAGAAGAGCTCCAGATGGTCCTGATTTTTTTTCTTTTTATCAGCAATTACTTACTTGGAATTGTCTTGCAGTTTTTTTTCTTAATAACAAACTGTGGAAGAGTCAGCAGAATCATGACCAACCAGATCATGAAATGTGCCAGTGGTGGGAATATGTGCAGGCTTAAAAAGGGGAAGCGTTTCTAACAAACGCTGATTTGGATTTACTCGGTTTTTTTGTTTTTTTAAGGATTTTTCCTTACAGTGTTTGTACTTAACCAATGCTGGTTGTATTCTTCAGAAACTGCAGTATTCCTTTAAATGTAATTTAATTGCCTAAGACACCGTTCCATCCCCAAAGTCATATTTTATATTTTAAACTGTTTGTCTGTTAAGATGTATTTATTGCCATGTTTGTTTAACTTCGTTATCTCCTTCATCAATCTCTTTCTTGCTAACCTAAAGCTGCTGCTCTTTGTTTTTAGTATGGAAAGCTGCTTCCCTAGGGATGTATAGTCCAGGACTTGTCTCCGTAATGGGACTATTTGTTTTCTTTGCCCCTTGCAGTTGCCTGCTGTAACATTTGTAGTATGTGTTAAGTAATCCTTGAGGTAACATTTTTATTATGTCATAAAAAGTGCGTGGCAAATATATAATAACTCATGGAATTTGTTTGTTTAAAATGGAAGGATAATTTATTGAGTGTGTTACATGAGACCTGCTCCCCCTTATTAGAGCTGTAGAAGTGCAGCTTATTTAGAAGTATGTTCTATTGAGAAAAACCACGATCTCTGACATGCATAGAAAGTTCGAGCATGGTTGGGTAGAAATGACATCATAGTTTATGTACTCAATAAAAATTTAATTAAGTCATTACAGAAGTTGCAGTCATCATTTAACCCTCTGATTTCTTATGTTTAGTTCTTTTTTTAAACATTCAGTAATAACCAGTCTCCAAATCTTGATAGCCTATAAAATATCTGCATGAATTTTAATAGTTTATATTAATGGAAAAATATGAGTAACTGACATAAAAGGAATTTTCCTTGGGTTTGCACTGTATGTGCTTCTACAAAAATCAACAGATGAAAAAAAGATAGTGGTTTAATGGAAGAATGTTTGGACTGGAGATTTGCTAGCGTGACAAAACCCAATTCCTATTTTGATAGAAAAGCTGCAGCATAGGTACCAAGGTGGGTACCCTTAAAGACGCTAAGATAGTATTTAGGACCTGTGGTTCATGCTGTCATAAGTTCTGAGATTTCAGATATGTGAGTTTTCACAGCTTTTCTTCAGCCTTGTGATAAGCTGTACATCAAAGTCAACCATGCTCATTCTGTGGTAGTGCTGGCAGCCTACCCTGTATGCCTGCTTGCAGTTTCTATTTTGTAAAACCTGTCTCCAAGATGCAGCCTCATACATAGGTGTTCTGCCAGTACACAGGTATGAAGGTAATTATCCTTGTCATTTACACTTGGGTTATACGCGAGATCTGTAGAAAAGAAATGCCTGGTATCTCTTAGATCTCTCATGAGAGATCTAAGACTAAAGACTTAGAGATCTAAGGTCTAAAGACGCGGCTTTACCAGTTGAAGTGGAGCTTAGCCGCCAGGAGAGGAACTGTATTAAATCATTATGTTGATAGAAGTAAAAAGTACAGGCAAAAGGAATAGACAGTTTGTATGAGGGAGATGCACGTGAGGTGTTTTGGCCATTGCTCTGGACCTTGCGGTTGATCTCTTTTGGTTCCGTCTTAAGCTCACACGGGGTCAGTTCTGCAAGCCCATGGGTGGCTGAGGCCAAAAGAGCAAATACTTAAGCAACTGTTAAATCTAGTTAAAAGTTCAAGTAGTAAAAGTTCAAGTCTGAGCCTCTAGCGAGATGCTGTAGAAACAGAATTCATGTGATTCCTGAATGAGAAAGTCAGTATTGTCAAGTAAGTTAGGAGTAGTGGTAGGGACGGTGCCTTTATCTGTAGTGTTATGGTACTTTCACTGTAATAGCACATCCGGCTCTGGAGTCCACGCTTCAGAAAAAAAAGATGAAAAACCTCTGAGTTTCTAAAAGACCTGCACGAATGAATCGAGGTCTGGAGAACCTGCTTAATAGTTAAAATACAGAGGAGTCTTCCTTATCTTAGCCTGTGCTGCCACTGAAAGGACAGCCTTGCCCCGGTTGTGTGTTTTTTCTCTGCTTGTGTAGCTGCATGTCAGCGCCGTTGGCTGAGGATTTTTCTGCCATTTGCAGATTCTGAGTAACGCTGGCTCGCATCTGTGTACAGAATTAACGGAGCTGTGTTGCACGCTGTTCTAAAACTGCCCTAACATTGATACAGGCAAATCCTAACCTACATGGGCCAAGGCACTATTTCTGCTTTGCCTACTCAGAGTACAACTGATAATATTTTCTTATCACCTCCTCTTTAGAGCCTATACAGATGGTATTCGTTTTCTTTTTCAGATTAATTCTGTTGTTCTAAAGGAAGATTTGAGAAGTATGGTAGAAAATTTCTATGCAGCTCTCTTTGGATATGATGAGGTAAGAAGGATGGTTTTAGAGAATGTGCAAGAACAAACAGACCATCTAATTCATGAACACAGAATGCTCCAGAGGGGTAAAACATTTGCTGTACATATCTTTGGAGAAATGTTACATTATGGAAGCATAGCATATGGAAGCATTCTTAGATATCGCGGTCATCTTATGCCTTGAATTAAACTGCTTTTAAGGAAAAAGAAAGCACACAGCATATAGATTGAAGCCATGGGATGTGGAAGGAGGGATGGTTTTTGCACTGTTTCACCGTCACTGCTTGACCATCAATAAATCATTTCCTCCCTCCGAATCCCATTGTACTCAGCTGTACTTTGACAGCAAAGAGAGCATTTTATAAGGAGTCCACGTGAGAGGGTATTTATAGGAGGTACATACCTAATAATATGAGGAGGCAAAAGCGCCACTGTGCACAAGTGTCTGCAGGACTTTCAAGAAGAAAATACAATTACATCAACTCTTTTAGTAATTATTTTTTCGCTCTAGTGGGTGTTGCTCTTCAGATGCTGCTCTTATTCATATGGTGATACTATTTTTTGTGCAGTAATCTGCATTATTAGTCTCTTGTAAATGTAAGCTTCATAGAGTTGTGGACAGTGTTAGGCATGCAAGTCTTTAACCGAGATTTAAGTATAGCCAGGATGTGCCTGCCTGTGTCTGTCTTTTTTGGTTTTAACTGAGTATTTTAAAGTCCTCTCTTGCCTTTGGCAAATGTGTCCACAGAACACAGGAGTTATGAGACTATGGTGATAATACCACATCATCTAAAAAGACAATAAAAGTGCGAGAGAATTTAGACAAAAAGCGCTCATGGATGTGATTCTTGTATAAGCCAAGTTTAATATGAGATTTAACTGGAAAAATGTAGGTAGTTCTTGATGGGGAGGAGTTCTCTCTTTCTCATTTAGAATGAAAAAATAGAAAAGCAAAGCAAAATAGCGAAGTCCTGATGACATTTTTGCAACATTGTATTAAATATCCTTTCATTTTTCTTTTCCTTCACATAATTCCGTGAGGTGGTGCTGTCTTCTCTGTAAGGCCAAATTTTTTATGGTAAAGTTTTTGTAACATAGAAATGCAATTATTGGCTCCTACGTTAAGGAGCTTTTTTTTTTCCAGATTAACTTGCCAGAATACTTGTTACAGGCTGCTGCTCTGTAAATTAATCTAAGGCTAGGGATGTTTTTTCATTCTGGGGAAGAGGGATGTTGATGGCAGCCTTTTCATCTGCACAGTCATTAGCAGCTGTGGGCTTTTGAGACTGCTAATATTGTCAGTGGCCAAGTAATGTGGTTGTCTTGTGTTCAGACCCTCTTCACGTGCAGTTTTTAATCCCCCTCTGTACTTCCTTTAGGGAATCTTGTCTGATGACCACGTTCTGGCAGCAGCTCTTTGGAGAAACCTTTTTAACAGGAACTGTGAGGACCCTCGGCATCTGGAGTTACTTGTAGAATATGTGCGCAAACAGGTATGCTCGTAGCACGGCTGCTCTTTGTTCTCTTGTTTGGAATGTTAAATATTTAGTTTTATTGCTTGCGTACTATGTAGCTTGGTTCTCATAAATATAACTGGGTTTTATATTCAGTGATTATTTTTAAGGAGAAAAAGGTAAAAATATAAAAACTGGCTGATATTTATTGCAGTTTGATGGAAAAATGGCTGCAGAGAAGTTCATGGAATGTTGAAAGCAATCCTGCTCATCTTTTCCTGGACCTATGCTGTTGAGGGGCTTGACAAAACGTGGCAGAAATGGGCTGCAACTTGTTGTAGAATTGTAATTGATATTGTGGACTTGGGGTCCTCTTCATAATGAAATAGCACACAGAACTTGAAAGTCTCCTAATCATATTTGTGGAAAAGAAGTAAAAGGTTTTGTTTTCCAGAATTATTTCTGTTTCTTTCAGTTATTACCTGGAGGAAACAATATTAAGTAGTGTTTGTCTCAACCCTTCGGAGGTTTGCGAACCAGATTTCTATGAAATGTTGGTAGGATATAGTCCAGGTGGGTACCAAAGACAGAAAAGGGGTGAGAGGGGTTCTGGAGGAGAAGTGTAGGCTGTTGGGCAAGGACTTGAAGACCAGAACCTCCAAAACAGCATTCTCTGTAAAGTTTCCAATACTGTATTCAGGACCAGATAGGGATTTGGAGAGACAGTATTTCAGTGTGTGTCTGAGAAAATAGTACAGGAAGTAAAGGGCTGAACTTTGTAAGGGACTGAGGATTTAAGGTTGCTGACACTTAGCATCAGTGAGGCTCTAGGGAAGTTTAAAACTGAAGATTGGCAGGGAGCAAATGCATTAAAAAAGGATGTACTTTGGGACAATTTGCTGCCAAGTGGGGAATTTGTTGCACTTGTGTATATTCAAGCAAAGGATAGAACAGAAGCTCTCAGCAGTTGAATAGGAAACAGTGATCACACAGATAAACGTGGCACATTGGGGAAGAATCAGCACAGCTTCTGTGAAGGCAGCTCATTCCTGCAGACAACTCAGAAATGCTGTGGTTGAGAAAAACAGTCCCACCTTTACAGATACATTGATGAGCTCTAAACTGAGTGTTACCGCACAGGAATGGGCCCTTGAGATTATATTATCAAAATGTCAGCTCAGCACTCTGTAGCATTGAAAACAAGTAGAACAAATGCTCAGAACTTGTCGTGAATGAATCTGTGAATCCCACCGACTTTGCCAATTTGTTGCAGATGAATGGCTTTGCACAATTTGATTCAGTAGCAGTTGAGAATTTATTTGTGTCTTTATGGCAAATCACAGGATTGGATTGTGATATTTTAATAGCCCTCAGTCATCAGTCAGTTAACAAAGTGGTTTGACAAAATTTGGTTTGATCAAAACAGCGACTTAGTTAAAGATTTGAAAATGGCAAGGTTCATTCTGTTCCTGCATGGAAGAAGCACACAAAGGGAAATTAACTTATACTCGACAGAGAGACTGGATGCAGGAGGTGATGAGGACCCTCCCACTGAGTCACGAGGTTCAGCGTAGACCTCCTTGCTTTCTAAATTCCTTCTCAGAGAGGAAACTGGGTGCAGCTAGGTCCAATCTTAGTCTCAGACTTGGTCAACGGTTTATGTCTAAAGATAATAGGTGTCTAGCAGCAGTCTAAGGTTTATTCACAGTTTAAGGTGGACCACAAGATCTTTAGCAGCACTTAATCGCTGGCTAACGTTCACAGAGTGAGTCAACTATAATCACGACAGACTCACTTTGTAATTACATCACACATTTACAGATTTACACATGCATACACACAGACATGATTATATATTTTTATATGTATAAAGGTGTATCTGTTAAAAATTCCCCTCGAGTTCAGTGAAATATTCATGTCAAATGTCTCAGCATTTCAAAACGGGCAAGGGTTGAGCCTCAAGGAATGAAGGGTTTCAGCCCAGGCTCCACTATCAGTCTTGGGCGATAGACCTTTGATTTTTGCAGACTTGAAGCTCGTTTGCGAGCTCTGAGAGGCGTCCCACTCTGAGGGAGACACTGGTCACAGCCTGCTGTGGTCCAGGAGATCTCAAAGGGCCTCGCTTAGGAGCTGCTGTTTATAGGGTCATGAGATGATTGGATTTAGTCATCAGTAAATTTCCATCCCGTCCACAGTCTGGGTCAGTGATTACTGGAATTCCAGTAACAGTGGTACTGCTTCACTCGGGTTATCACCCAGGCAAGGTGCATTCCAAGGCTGTCAGGGGTAACTGATTGTTCCTGTTCTCTCTCCCTGCTTTGACCAGTTAACCAGTGTTTCTAGTATGGACAGTGCTGCTCTCCACTGCAGCATGTAGGAGTTACTGGTTATGGTTAAGGAGTACTTAACCATTCAACTCATTACACCAAGGCCAAGGTCTGGTGGGAATTCCTGAGATCGTAAAGCGGTCCCGGAGAAAAAGGCCGGGGGCGGGGGAAAGCACCACTACAGAACTACTAAGGAAGGAATAGAGAACAAAATAGTGTTGTCATGCCACTTTTTAAATCCATGGTACCCTCGTGATCTTGAATAATGTGTACGGTTTGGGTTCTGACCATCAAGAAAGATTAAAAACCGAACTGGAGAAGGCTCAGAGAAGAGTGGTAAGGACGACATGAAACAGCTCCTTATTAAGCAATGAGTAGGATCCCCTGCCTGAAAAACCAGCTGAGAAAGAATACAGGACAGCTGTCGGAAATCTTGAAGGCATATGAAAAGTGGGCAAGGAAAGGCTGTTTGCTGATACAAGAGCATGGGGTTGTAACATTGCCACAGGTTGTTTGGGATGCTACAATTGCATGTGGGTTGCAAAGCCACTGGCAAGGTTTCTGGGAGAGAATTCTGTCGAGGGCTGTTACATCCACAACAACCACTTCAGGCTCAAAGTCCCCAAACTAACAAATTTTAAGAGGGAGGGAAAAATAAAGAAGGAAAATGACATTGTATGCATGCATTGTATTTAACTCCTCCTGGGGAATCTGCTGTTGATGACTGTCAGGATATGGTGCTTAGGTGGCTCTTTGCTCTGACCCTCTGTGGCCATTGGTGTATTCTTTCCTCCTTGTCAAATTATCTATTGTTTCCAGTAAGCATCATGTACGAGGTCTTTCCCACAGTTTCTTGCTGATCCTGTCTTTAACAGTGGCTATTAGTGGATGCCAGAGAAGAACATAGTAACAGGGCAAGCACATGTACTATTTCCCTGGCCAACTCTCTTAGCAATCTGCATTCACAGACTTCCTGAGCCAGCGCTGGTGTTTCTGTCTTTTACTGGCCCTTGATGGACTTTGGTCTTCCCTCTACCCACTCACCCCCTTGTTTACAGTGTCCTGTGGCTGTACGTTGTGTGACAAGAGTTTCTTTTTATTTTGCTTACATTGCATCTTAAAATTTCATTTGATCCCAAGTATTTCTTGTGTTGTGAGAATGAATGTTCATTACACGTTCACCTCCTCCAGCTCATGTGCTTTTATTTTATAAATCCCAAGTCTTCCCTGCTGGCCAGGCCTTTTTTCTGTGGTGAAAAGCCTTGGTGTATGCGAAACCACTTTTATGAGAGCAGTGTGTCATCTGAATGAACTGCCGGGAAGATAAAATGACTCATGTTACGTCAGCTTTGCGTGGCTCTTTGTCCCATTGCCAAACTTTCAGAGGAAGCCTTAGCTAAGGTGCGAGTAGAAGACCTTACGCAGTGAACTCCCATGGATCTGCAGATACTTATCTCCCAGCCTTTCCATGTTGCTTAAGCGGTCATAAATTATCTTTTTAGGTCTGCCTCACACAAATGGCAAAGTATGCTAAAATCTCCCTGTTGTACTTGCTTTCTGGAGAGCAACATGCTTGCATAGCTCTTGAGAAACTTGAATGGGTGATGGGACACCTTGCACTAACGCCCTGTCCTTGCAGGTGCAGCACCTGGATGCACTGAGTGGGGAGGACCTGCTGCTGACAGGCGAGGTGAGCTGGCGGCCGCTCGTGGAGAGCAACGCCCACAGCATCCTCAAGCCCCTTTCCCCTGTTTACAACGACGAAGGACTCTGAGAGCACCGGCGGCTGACATTTTATCGATTTGTCAGATGGGCTTGGGAAGCGTGAAATTGAACTGGGCTGAGTCTGTGGGGTCAGGAAGGAAAATCTGCTGTTGAAAAGAAAATATTTAATTAGATGTCCTGTCTGTGGTGACTCAGTAGCAAATTGGACAGCTGTACTCTTCTGAATATTCCCCCACAAATAAATGCTAGTTGGTTTGAGAACCTCTGTCCTTTTTATGGCACTGAGTGGTCCTTGCTGACAAGTGGAAGACCTGCTGTCTGTCTTTGGGAAACCAGGTATTTTACTGTCACTTAAGAGTTATCTCAAGAAGACATTGCTGTTCCTTGCCTTGTTTGGAGAGCTGCTACAAATAGACACAATGGTGTTCCTCTGCTCCCTGTGTGCTGTGAATGCAAGTATGAGCTTTGCATATTAGATGTTAATGTATTTTAAAAGCCTGGTACCAAGACTGAATGGTCCAATTTTTTTTTTTTAGTGGAGTTAAGAATTGCTTTAGCAGATTCAGAAGGGTTTTCTGTGAAAATCCTTTTTAGGAACTCTCTGCTCTGTTGCACAGGGATAGGAGGATGCAAAGAATAATGCATAGTCCCCAGTAATCCTCTACGACTCCAGCCATCTTAATGAGAATAAAGTCCAAAACGTGGCTGGGCTGTCACTAAAAGCCGCCTCAGAGTACCTGGTATTTCGGTCTGCCTTGCTGATATTTCCATATTCTTTTTAGCGTTGTGGTCTAAGAATTTCTTTATGAAAAGAGCATCCCCATTTCTGTCTGTGGCTCTTAATGGGACAGGACCATGCTGTCCTCTGTCCCCTAAAGCAGTGGTCTATGGCTTTTTAACAAGACCTGTCAACCCCAGTGAAAACTGTATATGGCTGCACAGGCAAATTACGCCAACATGGTAATTAGTGGGGTGAGAGCTCCGCTGATGAGATCAGCAGAGGTGAGGTGTACCGTGCAGGTGGATGCTTCACTGGGCTATTTCCAGGTCAGTGACAGAAATAGCTTTCATTTCTCTCCTGTCTAAAATCCTAATCAGTAATAAATGTCATTCTGGGTAAAATCAATGGGTGTGTGTTTTCTGTGCCACATGTGCTTTTGATAAGAATAAGCTTTATAACATCAGGACTTGACTCCTAATAAAACGATTAAACAAAAGACAAAGGTGATAATCCTTAATTTGTACAATTAATCCCTAATTTGCAAATCCTTAATCTGGTGAAAGTGTGCCAGTGCCTGGCTATGATTTGCTGAAGCTGCTTTCTCTGTACCGTGTTGTGGTGCATACTTGATGTCCCTCCGGCATGTACAGAGCAGTGGGATGCAGAATGAAGGCTCCCAAACACTGGCTTGCATTTTTTTTTTTTTAATCTTCTCTTAGGGAGCCTTCTGTGTATAAAAAAGGCATTTTGTTATTTTTTTTTCCAAGGCGAACTTCCTCAGTTTAACTTGTTATAAAATGAGTCATGTAAAGAAACCCTCTATGTGTGAGGTGTATCCCTTCTCTGTGAAAACATTACAGACCAAACAACTTGCTTGCAGTTTATTTAAGATGCTTTTGTTGAAAGCTGAGCTAAGCAGAGAAACCTCTTATGTGTGAAGTATTATACAGTGTGTGTGAGATAATAACACCTTGTAATTCATTACAGCTGGGTTGTATTTACATAAAAGAAGGCTGAGCTGTGTAGGAATTTGCTGATTAATTTATTTTTAATGAGAGTGAAGTATACCAAGTACCAAAATAAACTTTACTTTGTGTATCTTACTGCTCCTGAAATAGGTGGAAAAATTAATGGTAGATATTTTGGCTCAACGCTACATATATTAATTCATATACAAAACAGTCATTTAAACTTTAACCCCTTTCCTGCCATGTAACTTAAAACCTGGACTCACGTTATCCATGCCATGGGAACACAGGGCTGGGAGTACATGGCCATCCGACCTGCTGCTGTGCGCAGGCCAGGCGTCATGTGGTGTCTGTGGGGCTGATGCTGAGAAGCCAGTGAGTTTGTGGGACTGCTAGTCTGGAGATGGCCATGCCTTTCGTACTCCGAGTCTGGGACAGCCACGTGGTCAAAATTGAACCCTTTCCCATGTTCCTGGGCAGGAGGCTCCAGAAATCGTGGTGCCAGATTGTGGTCATTGGCATCTGCTTTTGCACTCTTTATTAATGTGAGAATAAGACCTATAATCGTGGTGCGCTGCTTGTTCCATAAAATGCCTTCAGCCACCCTGCTGGTACAGAGCTGAGCCAGCAGGCAGGGTGTGTTTTGGACAGGCACGTGTGGGGCCTGCTAAGAGAGTAAGGCAGAAAGTGTCCATGAATTAAAATAGAGAGGAAGATTCCACTGGTGGCTACAGGGGACAAGAGGAGACTTTGCTTCCCAGCCATCAGTTACCTGGAGACAGGGTTTGGGTGTGGAGTGTCCTCCCTCTTACTCAAGAGGTGCACGCCAATAGGCTAGAAATGTGCCCTTGCTAACATCTTGTGTACAAGACATCTTTACAACCAGAATTCAAGAGTCCTTGAGACAGAATGCATTTCTGGTAGCAAAATCTGCACCGTGCGAGCGTTGCAGCAGTGATGATTAGCCGCTAAAAGTGATTCCTCTGCCCAGTACTGCTTCTGTGTTCACACCACCTTTTGGTATTGGTATCTAATGGTTTTCTCCTGCTTCTTTAAACAGCCGAAGTGCTAAGAGCAGAGGCATCCTTGGTGACCTCCACATTTCCCATGCTGTCCCGGTGCCTAAGCCCTGTCCAGGTGCAGTTACCACTTCCCAGATTTCAGACTCCTATCCTCACCTTCCACAAAGTGAAGTTTTTAGTCATGCTTCTGCCACCCCAAGCCCTCGGGTCGGGATTGCTGCTCCTGACATAGCAGTTGGACTTAACTGCTGACCTGGCCCACTGACCCTTGCCTTTGGCTTGGCAAGGAAGGTCAGATGAAGCTGGAGACTGAGTAAGAACAAATTTTTCCAACAGTTTTAAATGAGATGAATGTAGAGTAGGTGAAGAATGGCAAAGCTGTGGGAGGGTAAGGATCAGCTGGGAGGGGATGGTGGCTGGTTCTGCAAGCCCGGTCTCTGTGATGTTGTGCCACTGTACGACACCGCTTTGAGGAGCAGTGGGAGCTGTACCATACCCTGTGACCCACTCTCATATTTTTCCACACTTCCCTACTTCCAAAACCCTGCAGAGGAAGTCTTCCTTCAGAAACTCAGATCAACGTGGACCTGGTGCAGTCTACTGGTAGCGTTTCTGTGGGACCAGTTTAACCCTGAGCGTGTAGCGAAGGTGGTCTGCATGCCAGAGATGTGCTGAAGTACCGCTTGAGCATTCGGAGAAGTTTGCTGATCCCATCTACAAGTATGCTGAACAATCCATCACCCGTCTTGAGCCCCAAAGCTGCGCTGAGTGTACTTTCTTCCAGGAAGATGAAAATGCCAGTGTTGGGAGTCATAAATGTTTACATTAATACTTAGAAATTACCATCTTTCTAACTCCCCTGCTAATAGAGTTGTGCCACAGAGGGAGCGGTCATCTGTCGTGGCATTCTCCAGCTTCTCAGGCCCCAGTGCAATGTTTGATTGTGGTGTTGGCCTTGGGGCTTTTTTTTGGATGATGTTGGCAGCAGCTAATTTCTTAGTAGATGCCACCCTGCATAGGCTCCTGCCCTCCCCATCTGCCTCTTCGCATTTGCCCCGCTTTGATCTCTGTTGTCTTCTTGTGTAATAACCTAATCAAGATTTTTTTCTCTTTCTACAAGAGACTGAGATAAACCTGTGCCCCGTTCTTTCTGCTGAACAGCACTGCATCAGGCTTGAGTGGCCCTTTGGTGTCCCAGGGCTAGATTAGCACCTCTTGTTGCAGTCTGGGTGATGGTACCACTCTGCAGCATGCGTTAGGGAGCTGTATCTCCATCTTTTGGGCATATTACATCTTCACAGCCTGGCCCTTGGCGCCGTCTGTCTTTTCCTGAAGGTCTGAGAAGTCAAGGAGAGGGCAGAAGCTTACATGGGAGCCTGGGAAACTTGGCAAGGACATAGGAAAGACCCTGAGGCTCAGCATGAGCAAGTGGTAGGCCCTGCTGCTTAGGCCATTGCGTGTGAAGCATCCACCCTTCTTCCCTGCCTGCGAAGGGAGTGTCACCCACTGGTGCCGTGGGCTGCCTGGCCTCCTACACTGCGATGGGGCAGTGGCATATTAATAATCTCATGATTCTTCCCAGACTCCTCTGGTAATCTTTTTTTTTACTGCTGCCCCTTCTTTGGGTGTTTAGGGCTATCCCATGCACCCTACATGTCCTTCCTGAAGTTGCTGAACATGTTGAGGGAGTACTTGTTTTGCTTACAGTCATTCAACCTGCTTAACAGCTCGCTCTGCTCATTTGTGGAACAGAAGAGATATTTGGGCATCATCCTTCCATTGGGAATGTGAAGCGGGAGCTCACACAAGCATAATTCTACCTTTTGCTGTTACATTTCAGTGGCTGCTCCAGATGTGATATGCTGGGAGCAGCCAGGGAGTTCAGGTGAAGTGGCAATAGATCTTCTTGAGGGACCAGGGGCAAACGAGCGTAAACCATTTCCTGCACACGAGTGCAGGAACCAGAAATATCTACTGTACTGTTATTGTCTTGTGCAGGTACGTTCACGTAGGAGGACCCTGCAAGACGTTGCTGAGGCTGGATCCTGCTGGTGTTGGCGTGCTACCACAGCTCTCCCAGGAGGTAAGATCTCTGTGATTATTTAGGAAGCAAGGAGTTTCGCACATGCAAAGCCGTCATTAACAATTACGTCACTGACTAAAGGAGTGAGCTGGGCTCCTTCATTCCTCATCCCACCCGCCAGCCTCCTGGGCTGCTCCACATCCTGTCAAAGCCAGGCATCTTGGGAGGATTTGCTCATCATCCCACATCCTTCCCTTCGTACCTTCTTCCTGCTGGTAACAACCCTCTGATATTACAGTGCCCTGTGAGAAGGAGGAGGTGTCTGAAAGTGCTCTGTCACACATTCGGTACCAGGCAGCAGCCTGGGGGAGAGGCGCGCTGCGGTCCTTCCCATGGCAGCTGTGAATCGGCACCCTGAGCAGCTCAGGGCTCCAAGAGCCACCAGAGCGACTCCATGGCCACACGTGGGCTTCCCTACGTGGCATGTGGGTGACAGGGACCTCAGAGAAGCAACTGGGAAGAACCTGCATGCTGAGCACGCCACTGAGCAGGGAGCAGTGGAGGAGGTAGGGTTGTCTCTACCTTCCCTGCCATCCATCGCTAGTGGTTAGATCATTTGGCCCGTAGCTGGCAACTGGTGTCCAGTGCCCTCCTTCAGCTGAGCGGGTGCAAAGTTGTCTCTCCCTTGATTTGGAAGAGTCTTAACATACGAATGGAAAAAATGAAGACAGGGATTTGTGTGTTTCTGCTGTGTTTAGAAGAATGATTCTGTAATGCCATGGTCAGGAACCTCGGAGAAGAAACTGGGAGACTTGGCTTTGCACCGCTCCGCCTGTGATTCAGTGCTGACATAGATCTTAATGCAGTAACTAAAATTTAGACTAGGTTTAGATCTAGATTTAGCTAGATTTAGATCTAGCTGCGCTCGCTGTTTACATCTGGCCAGCGAATTTTGCACAGTGGAACATGGCCGTGCAGATGCCTTCCAGAAATGCCTACGGATAATTGTGTGTGAGCACCATGATGCTTTGGGGTGGAAGATGTGGATTTCAGTCTGAAGTAAAGAGCAGGGGGAAGAGCAAACCTGGCTTCTTGTGTTCCCGGGTGAGTGCTTTCTGAGAACTGTACTATCATGAAACAGGTCGGTGGGCTCCCTCCCACTCAAGCTTGAAGAGGAAGCAGCAGGTACATTGAGCTCCAAGAATATCTGTAGTGGCATACAGGAATGAAGTCTTGCCTAATGCTTGGATCCTGGCTGAGCTACCTTGGGACACTGACTTGGAAGTGGGACTTGGGGTGTGTGTGTTTAGTCAGAAGGAATTTTCCCCTTGTCTTCCTCTGTTGATTGCAGGAGGTGTGTAGGCAACACTTCCAGATAAGGTCCTTGCTTTTAGCTGGCAAAAACTGGCTGATGCGATTCCCACATCCCACGTTGGCCAGTCAGTCTGTGGAGTCCCAATTCCAGACATTTACCTCTCTGCCAGACAACAGGGACAGGACACCTCTCATCTAATTTTAGATGTTTGCATGGTAAACCTCTGTCTCTGGCACCCTGAGCTCCCCTCCTGCTCCCTGCGGGGAGATCGGGACTTCCACAGCGTGTTTCGCCTGACCCGTTCCAGGTGTCTGCTGCAGGGCAAGGTAACCGTCCCCCTGGAAATCCCTGCCTCTCCCCACCAACACTGAAGAAGCCCATCCTGAGGAGCTCGGCTGGAGATGTTTACATCATGCATGCTTTCATGTGCTGAGGTCCATGAGAAATTACTGGAGGCCAGCTGTAGGCAGTGGGAAATCCCTTTACAGAATCAGTAGCAGTTTCTATCTGGCAGAAAACACACATTTGATGACTTTTTTCAAATTCACACTCTTTTCAGCTCTTTAGGAAGGCAAAAGTAGGGTGATGTTACCCTTCTTCGATGTTATCACCAGGATGACTTCATCGCCCTGGCAAAGCAGCTCCATCAAAAGGCCCATCATGTTACAGCCCCTTCCCTTTGTTTTTTCCCCAAACTTCCTTGCATTGTGTTTGGCTGTTCACCTCACATTTTAAGTGAATGTTATTGTTTAAGCTGCTCTAACACTTATTTACACCTGCAACACTTCAGCGCCAGCAGCTTAATTACACTTTTGTCCCGCATCTGTTGTCCATGGCTGCTAACTCTGCGCCTGCTTGCTGCATTGCAGCACAGCTCCAGCAGTCAACTTATATTTTCTGATTGACTGTACCTTGGCTTCTCTTCTTGCAGTCTGCACGGCCCCGGTAAGAGTTCGTTCTGACTTCAGGACTAGACAGCTGATCTCAACTAATGATCCCGCTCCAGCTGTGGTCCATGGAGAGTGATAGCTCCTTGGGGACATGATTCATCCCAGCTGACTTAGAACCCAGTGTCTGAATGCTCACACTTGGGCATGGCTGCATCTCTCCAGTGACTGTAGCTCGGTGAGTATTAGAGAGCAGATATTTAGCTTTTAGACTACTAAATTTTTGTGACTTGTAGACGCAAGGCTAGCTGCTTAGATGGACTGCCCCACCTTCATCCTCTGGTTAGCCTCTGTGGAGTTCAGTAGCTGTGGGGTAAGCAAGGCAAATGGGGTGGGGGATGTCTGCGTTGCAGCCTGGGGACTCCTCTATGTCTCCTCTGCACAACTTTTCATGCACTGTGTTGTGTCCTGGGCTGCATGTTCCTAATGCAGCATTTTAAATTATGTATTAACATCTGCCTATATTGTTTCTCCAAAAATAGCTCTGTGATGCCAGAGTTCACTCATCCCAAAATACACAGCGTGTGGACAGAATCATTGTTCACATGGCACCAGGCTCCTAAGCTTGAATCTCTTTTCCTTGACGGATTTCCAGGGAGATGCTACAAGACCACGTGGAGCTGTT
>NW_009258759.1:74602-108094 GCF_000687185.1 Egretta garzetta | reverse complement strand
TGCTGTGCTTCATACAAACACTCTGACCCTGCTGTGATAGCAAAGAAGACTGTGTTTTGGCTTCTCTGACCCGGTCTAGCAGAGCCTGGGCACTGAAGAAATGCTAAGGAGGAGCGCTAGCTGTGGTTCGGGGGCAAATAAGTCTCTTGGCTGAGTCTGATTACCCACTTGGAATATTTGTATTTCATTAGAACTGACACCGAGAAGCATGTTTGATTTGGAATGAATTCCAAGCAGGAACAAGTTTCAGCATCTGCATTTCCACTGTCAGCGTGATGAGGGACAAAACAGGTTAGAGCCTGCTTAGCCAAGGGTGGGGACCTCTTGGCAGGGGAGGGCAGTGCGTGAATCAGTTACAAGGGAAGGGAAGGAACAGCTTGGAGAGCTGATCTTCCTCCCCTTGCAGAAGGGGAATTCTAAGCACCCAGTATCAGGTGTGTGTCTGAGGGAGCTGGGGAAAGCCAGCTCCTCCCCCAGAGTGGGAGGCCGTACCTGGTGATTAACTCACAAGCAGAGGAGTGGAGCTCATGCTGAGTCCTGAAGGAACCTGTTGGGCGGAGCTCTGGAGTGCAGGAGGGCTAGGAAAGCCCTGGAGTCGGACAGAGGACTAATCCAGCTGGAGAGGCGCTTCTTAGCATCAACAGCTCCAGTCATGTTCAACTACCTAGCAGTAGAGGTGAGACCCCAGTTCCACCGCAGCTATGGGGGCCAGCAAGGGGCGCCTGGGCCACTGAAGAGCCGCCTAGAGCAGCTGAAGAAGCCGTGGTGGAGGGAGCCCACCCCTCTGGTGCTCCAGCACAGCGAAACAGCCAGGCTTGCCATAGATGCCTTTCTTGAGCAGGGGGAACGCGGCTACCTGGGTGCCATCGCCGAGGAGCGGGAGCTGCCTTTTCTTTCCAGCCTGGACATGGAATATATGAACCATCAGAGAAACCAAAGCTTTCTGGATCCCTGTGCAATGAAAGACAAAGAGGCTGATGCTTGCGATGCCGACACTGGAGACAGGTCCTCCCTCAACTCTGAGCTAACGTCTGGCACCTACTTCCCGCTCATGTCTGATGTGCACCCTCCAGAGCTGGAGCTGGGGTGGCCAGGGATGCCGCTCCTCACAGTGTCTGGCCAGACTCAAGCCACTGTGATTTTCCAGCGAAACAAAGCTAACAGCATTAAGGATTTGCTCCGGTCTCTGATCAGCCGGGCACGGACGGTACGTATAGAGCTGTGTCCCTTGAGTGGGCTTTTGTGCCGCAGCACCCGAGTCCTGGTGGCTGGTCCCACTTGCTCCACGCTGTTGCTGCTCCCCAGATGCCTGGCACAACGTGACTGCTTTTTCTCGATCAGATCTATAACTGTTCCTGCTCCTTTCCTTTCCTGTAATTTCTTTCCACCTGGGATTTTGTGTCACACAGGCAGCGCCCTTTAGGGCACTCCGTGCTTCTATTTGTGGGTACCACAAGCCTGGAGCGAGTGAGCGGCAGGGTGCACAGCCTTAACGTGTAGCTGTCCTCCACCAGCGAGAGCGTGCCAGCCTGCCCTTCTGCCCTTCTGCCCTCTGCCAGGGAGTTTGCATGGCCGGGGCTTCTCTCCACCCCTGGACATGGTGTTAAGCAGGACAACCAGTGGTGAGTTGCTGCAGGAGAATGTAGGACCTGAGCAAACGTGTGGGACTGAAAATCCCTGGCTGTGGGTTGAAGTCGGTTAGAATACATCATCCTGTCTTGCAGACTTGCTGTCGGTGCCTCTCTGAGGATGAGTAAGATCAGCTCCTTTTGCCCCATCACACAGTTTCTGCCGGGTAGAGATTGCCAACCCTCGGATGTAATAAAAGCTGGGCAATTACAACCCTTTGCAGTACAATACCCTGCCTACCGAGCACAGTCCTGGTGTGAGTTTACTCACTAAATGGTGCTCCTTCTTGTTTCTTTTTACTTTGCCACTATACTGGGTACTAAAGCAGCAGCTCAGACAAACATCTCTCAGACACATTTTCAGCTTTTGTTGTCTTTGTCCTCTTTTCATCTGCCCCACACTAATTTTCTTTTGTAGTATTTCATTTCAATAGCATGGTGATATCGCATAAAATTTCAGTGCAAAGTTCACTTTTAACCAGTCAGCTTCCAGGCAATTTCTGTCACTCCAGTAGTTTCTTATTTAACTTCACAGCCACTCCTTAAATTCACCATTGCCTAGTGCAGAAAGCGGAAGATTGTTAAGGATTGTTAAACCTGGACCTCAGCTGTGTCAAGGGTACGCACTGTTTCCAGGCGGGCTGAGCCAATGTGCAATCTTCTGTCCCCACCTCTGGAGCTGAGCGTACCAAGTTGTGTGGTCCCCAGCAGATGAAACCAGGGCCCTGCAGCAGTTCACATTGCTCTGCAGTGTCACCGAAGAGCCACACAGTGCTGAGATTCAGGCGTGATAGGAGGTGAATGGGGATCTTCTTTCCTTTTGCCACGGATGTTACCACTCAGTTGTAAGTGGCCGCTACTTAATGCTGGAACTTCTGTCACACCTTTGTAGGCAAATACGGGAAGTCTTGTCCAGGAAGTAAGCAACAAAAAGCTTTGTTTGTCCTTGCAGGCAGCTGATTTATGATATCTTAAATGATCTGGAAAGTCCTGTGTCCTCTTCAGCAGCAGGGATTACGACAGTCATGGCTGAATGCACAAAGTAAATGACAAGGGGAGGTTTTTTGGTAGTCACTTAGCATGACTCCCGGATCTCTGACGATGTTATGATCCTTCAAACCGCATGAAAAACATCTTGCTGCTTTCTCAGTTCCCAGGAACTCCTCTCTTGCTGCAGGGACGTGGCCCAGGCAGGAGGTGCTTTATTGTACTTTAAGTACATTTTGAGCTTTGTACTTGGGAAAGCACTGACCATCTTCAGCCCTTTACGTTCAAGCTGGGGATTTTCACACAGTGTTTTTGACCATTGCGTGAAATGTGAGAATCGGTTTTCCACCATCTTGTTGGTTTATTACTAGTGGTTTATTGGCTCCTAGATTAGCAGCTCTGGCCAATGCTTCCCCTGATTAACTGTACGACTGGCAGCAGTGCCAGCTCCTTCAAAACCCCAGTTACACACCTTTAAGTAGTTACTGAGTAATTTTGCTCATCAAACCATCCAAAAGGCTGTTATCTGTGTGTCTTTTAATGATAAAAGAGCAACCAGAAGTAAAAACATCCTTTGCCTTAAGTGCCAGTAGCAACCATCCGGGGAACCGCTTGGTTTTTTGCTTTTCAACTGCTGTTTCTGCATTTCAAACATTTTCCCCACCAGACTTTAATCCCTCCTTCAGAGCATTTCTCCTCCTGCGTGCTTATGGCCAAGACAGAGGGGGGGGGACACAGGGCTGGGGGGATGTGGGAAGATGTTGAAATCCTTGAATGCTTTTCCTGGGCACGGTAGACAGGAGGGTGTGCATCTTGGGGTGGTGTTTGCTGGTTTTGCTTCTGTACAGCCGTATAGAACCACATCAGCTGATGTATTTTGCAATAGCACATGGGGACTGACAAATCAGCAAAAAGGGCATTTGATTTATTGGTACTGGTGCAATTTGTCTTTCTACTTTGCTGTATTTAGCCAACTATCTTTGAAGATGATGAAGATTTGAGCTTTTCTCTTTGCAGCCATAAGGAGATGCAGCGCAGCCACACCTTAGCCTTCATTTGATAATACTATTACAATTTTACTGTTGTTGGAGTAGCTCCAACCTATTCTGAACTGTCCATGCTGCTGCTTTCCCCCCTCTCACACAGCTCTGACACTGGCTGCGTGTGTGCATTTACGTGTGGTGGTAGAAGGGTCCCCAATGGTCCCCCCGAGAAGCAACGTATTGCTTCAGATGGCAGCACTACAGTAATGACCAAACGCACACTGCTATTGGCAAATACCAGTAAAACCAGCTGCGCTGGTTGAAACCAGACAGATGGCAACCCCAGTGGGGTGCTGGTAAGCGCTGTAATTCCCAAAGCGATGACTGCAGTAATTGCTGAATTGTGAGTTTCCAGGAGTGGATTTAGAAATGTCACGGTTTAACCCTACAATAGCAAGGTGTGAATTTTCTAGAGCCTGCAGGGCAGCCGTGCCTTTGTAGTGTCCTGACCCACCAAGGCTGTGCCATGGACTTGGAGGCAGTGATCAGCATGGTGAATAACAGGGATGCTCTGAGCCAGCCCCAGCCGTGCAGCTCCCACCACTGAAACCGAGGGGCTGGAGGCACTGGGCAGATGTTGCTTAGGTTTGGAAGGCCAGATTGACTTAAATACCCAAGGCTTTTAAATGTGAGACATGAGGAGTCAGGAGGCTGAGATGGAGATGGTACTTAGGTACCTAACTTCCACTGCTTTAGAGAGCTGTTGGAAATCATCTTTGAGGCTTTAGACCTCCCTTTTGTGATTATATGTTCTTAGGAGGCTTCAAGGGGAAGACTTCCAAGGTTGTCATCTTCCCCCAAAACGTCTCGGCTTTGGGATTGAGCTGATGTTATTATAAGAGCTGCCTGCTTTGTTTACTGAGAGGATATGGTGACCTGAGTGGCCCCGTACGGTTGTCCTGTGGCACCCATGCTTAGAATGAGCAGCCCCACCATGGGTGCCTGCATCTCCACTGCACGAGGCTATGGCAGGGCACATCCCCTCTCTCCCTACTGCAATGCTCCTTGCTGCAAACTGCAGCACACGTGGGCTGACAGCCTTCTCACCCAATGTCAGCTGTGGGTGCTTGCCAGCACCACCAGGACCAAATCCCTCCCGTGAAGGGTTTGCATGTGAGGAGGCCGTGAACAGAGCCATAGCCTGCTCTACCTCCTGATGCCAGCAAAGACCTGCTTCGGAAAACATGAGTCTGACTATCACGCAGGACTCCACCCAGCTTGCACAAGCTGGCGTCCCACTGCCTGGGGCGCTTGCTCCTGCACTGACGCCTGAGCCCTGCCATGAGGCTGCCAGGAGATGCAGGTCTGCCAGGCAGCCAGCTGCATCCCGCCCAGGGCACTGGGTGCCACAGGCGACTCTGTGCCACATGTTGCCATGCGCAGCCCCGCTACTGCCTGCTTAGCCCCATCCCTTTCACGGTGAGCACTGCAGATGGGCAATGCTGGGGTTTGGGCAAGCAACAGCCCCAAACTCCACCAAAGCCTGCAAGCACGGGTAGAGAAAAGCAAGATGGTGTGGACCTTCTGCACACACTAGGTGCAAGCAGTGCCTTTGAGCATGTGAGGTCTGGGGACAAAGGGGCATCGGTCTGTCTTGACTCCATCACATTGACTTCCCAAGCCAAGTTTAGATTGTCTCCAGGGCCAAGCCTGCCTCAGACCTAAGCTCGAGATGAGCTGGAATATCGGTGAGGCAAGTGTGGCTGAGAGGGACTTGCCTGAGACCTTACACAATGTTTGGGCTATGTTTTTTTTCTTGGTGCTTCATCATTAGAGGACAGGTGACCCATCACAGTCATTTGGCTAAATTGCCTTTGGTCTTTGGCTGAAGGCCAACATGGAAAGACATAGTGAAGACCCACTTTTTTGTGGGGGTATCAGTGGTGCCGAATGCTGATACCCCAGCAGCAACATTAATTGGGGAAGTTGAAGATATTTCTCACTGCTTTCAGAGCTCTTCCAGGGCTGACTCTGCTGTCCATGCCAGATGGTCGCATTTCAGGAAGGGAGAAGAGTTTGCCAGAGCCTCATAAGTCTTTTGGGAAGACAGCACTGACAAGGGCTACAGAAGAGGTGCCCTTCGGAGTCAGGCTCTGAAGCCTGTATCTCCCAGGGCCAGGGTGAAAGGGTAGAGATGTGGATTTGGCCTGGAGAATAGGAACAATTTTTAGCTCTTGATGACAGCTGCCATGTGTCCCACGTGGATGCCTGGGATCACACCAGCCTCCAGGAAAGTTCTTCCCCAACCCCTGCGGGAGGTGGGCTGGGCTGTCTTCTGCAAGACATTGAGGAACAATGACAGTGCATAAGGCGTCAGCACAGAGATGGTCTTTGGGGACAAATCAGATAGAGCCAGGAAATCTTGTCCATCTGCAAAAGGGATAAATCCCAAAGGGAGCAGGAAGCAATCTTGCTGCCACCCTCTGTCGCGGCTCTGGTGCAGAGGGTCTCTCCGTGGTGTGTGCAGGCAGAGGGGGCGGGAGAGGACGGGGAAGCCAATGGAGCCCCACTCTGCCCATGGCAGTTGCCTCCACTCAGCATCTAAGGCCATGAATGTGAGCCTGGAAAGAGGCAGTTTATGAATAGAAACAGAGCAGAAGAGCTATTGCGCAGTGGGCGATCTGGGGCCAGCATGCCAGCCTGGAGTAGAGACCTGAGCCTGTCCCCACATCCAAGGACAGCAATACCTGGAGCTCCTCTACTCTTTTCTGAAGCTATTCCAGGTCAGACCTGTGAATATGATTCAGCCTGTTCCTATTGAAAACTTGAACCACTGCACACATAAAAGTCAACATCGCTGCTGTCCTCTGCATTTAACTCTTTGTTTGAAGAGGCGCAGCTGAGCAGAAGCGGCTCACCCTACATGGTCCGCTCTGTCAGGTGCTTTGGACTATGGAGAATTGCATTCATGGCCCTGTTCTGACACAGGCAGAGGAGGTGTTTGAAAAAAGGATTCCTACCTCCTCATGGGGTGCCTGATGAGCAGCAGAACAAACTGTCAAGCATTTTGTGTGTGAGGCGTAGTGCAGGGCGTGAACGTTGAGTAGCAGTGTAAAGTAGGCCATTGGAGCTTCACTCCAAAACTCAGTGCTTTTGGGGTCATCTTTATTTCGGCATCCTCTACTAGGTGTAGAAACTCAAAATCAGAGTTCGGCACACGAGTTACAAGTACCGGTCACCTTATTTACTGCTAAGATATGGTAAAGACTGGGACGAAAGCACTTGATCAGTAGTTCCATTATTTTTTCAGCTTTTGAAATGAAGCTGGCCTGTCGGTAAATCCTTCACTACTTCACCTTTTTCAGTCCTGCAGTGTGTTGCCATCTTCCATGAGTTCTCAGTGTTAACTGTTCATGGTTCAAGGTCTAAGTCACCAGATTGCTCTACAAGCACCCTCAGGTGAAGTATGTCAGGCCTGGCAAATCATCCAGCTCAACAAGTGCACTCCTGCCTGTTCCTTCCTTCTCCAAGATGTCCCTCTGATTCCTGTCACTAATGTTGATGCCAACAGATGGTTCCCAGCAGTCCCTTCCTGATCCAAATAATGGCTGCCTTGATGTTGTCTGCTGGCAGCCTCACACTGTGGGGAACAGTGGAACAGCTTCTCCAGTCACCTCTTAATCTATTTGTGGTTGATTTCACTTGATCCGTTGTTCTGGTTGCAGGTCATACCATACTTTGAATTTTCTAGTTCTGGGTCAGCTCACTTCTAGTAGGTACTTGTCATGGCCTACCTTCCATTTTCTGTATTTTCCTTCCAGCTTCCGGAGAGTTCATTTAGCCAGGATAGTCTGCTGCCTCCCATCCCAGCTCCACAGTGGGATGGGTTGCCATGGCCACCTTCGATCTCATTCTTTAAAGAACTGGCATTTCTCTTTAAAATTCTTTTCCTTTTCAAAACCCCACCCTTGGAAACCTTATGTCACCAGTCTTCACTTTATGGAGATAGATTTTCTTGAGTTAGTTTGGGTTTTTTTTAATGATGTTAGTGTTGTTCCTTCCTCCTACTGTTACGTTTCATGCTGCTTGCATCCTGGGCTGCAGTAGCAGGAGTGCTGCCAGCAGGGAAAGGGAAGGGATCCTTCCCACACATGTTATTCTACAATTTTGTCTAGTTGCCCCTGGATGTAATCTTGGAACAAGGGCACGTATGTACTTGATCAAGCTACCTTCTCCCTTACCTGGCAGCAGGTCCCTCCTGAAAAAAATGATACTTCTTTATATTACTGTGCTAGTCACCTGTGGAGTCACTCATACCGACTGAATAATGATTTTGGTCAGTCTCAGCTCTCCTGTTTATGTGCTCTATTTCTGGCACATTTGCTCACGGCAATACGTACTTGTTGTATCAGTGACATTCAGGGCTCGTGCACACGCATTACCCTTTCAGCTACTTCTTTCTGTGAGTGACAGATGAGACAGGAGTAGCTGGGTGGGGAATCTCGTTGTAGTTATTAAATGTGGTTTTACCTGCCATGGTGGGGTAAGGGCTGTTAAACACAAAGGTCCAGAAGCAAGGTCCACTTGTGTGGCCACAGACATTCAGTAACTCAGGAGGTTTGCATACTGAATTCGAAGTTTAAAGCACAATTCAGTTGGGCATAAGATTTCAACAGTCTCTTGTTTTTCCCCCTCCCCACCTCTTTTCTCCTGGCTAGGTGATAGCAATTGTGATGGATCTGTTTACAGACATGGAAATACTGTGTGACCTGCTGGAGGCCTCAAGCAGACGGCATGTCCCTGTGTACCTGATCCTGGATGAAGAGTACTTGAAGCATTTTGTGGAAATGTGCAATAAAATGGCTCTTACTCAGGACAACTTCCCAGTAAGTTATTGGTAACACACTGGATATGATAAACAGGTCTTGGAATTGATAAAAACCCATGTACCCTTTGTTCTGTTCCCTCTGGCTGGTCCCTAGGGCCTATCCCTTCTCCCACTGTCCCAGGGTAAGAGACCATGGCTGTTTGGTCTAGGAAATCAAGGTCTGTCTGGAAGCACAGGAGAAGGAGTGGAGGAGCCTCCTGGTCCTGTATCTTGATGTTTTGTGGTCCTCATTTCAGTTTTACACCCAAGAAGTGTGAAGATGAGGCCAATAAGATGTGGTGCATTACTGAACGCTTTGCTGGGCTGGTGCTGATAGGCAGACAGAGGCAGACCAGAACGCTTACCTTCATGTGGACCTGCATCATCTCCTTTCCTTACCCCTCTCAGCCCCTGCTCTGGGACATAGAATTGTAAGATTAAATTGCTCATAGTTCAGTTCCCTGGGCTCAGCTTAGATCCCGGCCGGAGCCGCTGTAGTGCAATAGCTGGGTGGGGAGGGAAACAGTGAGTCCCTTCAGCTCTCCTGATGCAAACCCCACCATTTCTGCCTAGCCCTGCTGCGCTGCCTTAGTGTAAAACCACCCATTGAAAATCTCAAGATCTGCTTTTAGGCTCTGTGATTCACTTGTGGGTTCGTGAGGAAGAGCCCGATTCCCCACGTGGTGGGGTGCCCATCGGCAGAGCAGGCAAATCATAAAAATGGACTTGTCAACGCGACCAGCTCTCTTGGGAACCTGCAGACTCAGAAATGCACCCCAGTATCTTGCTGCTCCCCATGCTGCCTTTCTGGCTACCACAGATCAATGGAAGTTGTTTTTTTGTTGCTGTTTATTAGTCCTGCGAGGCCAGCAGTCCTGGCTGTGCTCCTTCACTGGAAGCATAGGGTTCCCTGGAGGACTGATTCTTTTCCAGCCACCAATTTCATAGGTTTTCCTTTTATCCTGGTGGGGAACACTTGGGAGTTATCCAGTTACCTCAAAACCATTCTTAACTAGAAAACAGGCTAGGGAAAATGCAAAAATAATGTTTTACGGCATTCAAAATAGATGCAGTTACAACTGTCTTAATTTCCCCTCATTTTTAACCTGCCTACACAAAAGTTAATTTAGAGAGGCTTCCTTCTCCCCCCCATGTTGGTGATGCTCCGTCCTTTCTTGCTTCTCACACGCCAGGCCCATTTCATCCCACCTCTCAAGATGGCAACTGCTTCATGCTGGGGCACGTTTGCTTTCATAAATGACTGCATCACCGAAGGTACCTGGTGGACCCAGATAAATTCCATCTCTCCAAACTTTGTTTTATTTGCTTCTTATCCAAGAGCCTGGCCATTGTTTTTAATTAAAATTAGAATGAGTTTACATCTATAGAGATGTCTATGTCTCTTTGTTAGACCTGACGTCATGTCTTGTGCTTGAATGGCTAATTAACGCTTGCCTCCCCGTTCAGTGACTCACTGGCAGGTCTCAATGAGGAGTGCCTCTTAGGCTGATGCATCCCAAGTGGTACATTAACATACGTGCTTGATATTCACATCTAAGTGGAATGAGTGTATGTATTTTATTCCTGGCTCTGAGTTGCAACAGGATGTTATGGTAAATCTCCATTTGGAATAATTGGTGACAATTTGGGGTTTAATGGAAAATTTGGGGCTATTGCCCCTCCAGCACCTTACTTCTAAGAACATTGTGTGAAGCCTGCTGGTGTCAAATCCTGGTCCTGAACATCAGCAAATCCCACAGTGGTGCATCGAGCATCAGCAGTGGTCACAGCAGGAGACTTAACTGTTGGATTTTTTTCAAATGGCCATGTGCCAAACCTAAAACTACTGTCTTAAGTTGCACAAGAGTGGTACCTGGCAGTCTGGCTTTCCTGCAGGACCATGGGATTCTCAACTTTTTTGGACAATCCTGGGCCTGGATTGCCAAGAGGAAGAAGAAGATGGGAAAAAAAGAGCCAGATAGCAGAAACTCACCCAGGCTTGGAAAGGATAGAGGGAGTGAAGAAATACTGTGGTGACAAATCTATGGGATATCCCTTACTTGAAGTGGTTTTAACTTCCCGGGGGGTTGGGAGGGTGGTGGGATGACAGGAAGCTCCTCCCAGTGAGAACTAGTATTAGTAAAACCTCAGTGCTGGAAGAAAAAAATCCCTGTGTTGACTGGCAACAGGATTAGATGAACACCTCCCCAAGCACCCAGCGTATCGTGCTCTGTATCAGCAACTCGCGGTGCTGTTTCAGAGTGTCACAGGGGAATGCAAGTTGGCAGGGACCTCAGGAAGTCCAACCTCCTGCTCAAAGCAGCGCTACCTGTGAGATCAGGCATAGCTGCTCAGGGCCTTCCTTACCTAGTCTAGCCTTGAAAACCTCCACACATGACCTCTCTGCGTAACTTCTTCCAGGGCATAACTATCGTGGGGAAGAAGTTTCTGCCTTCTCATAGGTGACAGATGAGGACGTGTTCTGTGACACAGGAAGGCAACAAGTGAGACCCACAGTGCAAAGATTGTGAAGCTTCAGCTCTGTCCCTGCTAAAAGTTTCCATGAACTCCAAAGAAGACTGGACAAGTACTTGGAGAAGAGGTCCAGGGGGGGTTCCCGCTAAGACAAACCACAAGAAAATCCCCTGAGCAGAAAACAGAGTCAGCAGCAATCTTGGGGAGCGGCATCGTAAATGGTTGCCTTCTTCCCACTCTTCCCCAGTGGCCATTGCCCACTGCGAGAGATGGACTGTTGGGTCACATGGGCCCCAGCCTGGAGGAGCTTTGTTGCTGTTATGAAGCCCTGAAGGTGATGGTCCTCCCTGGCTGGGCAGGGAGGCTTTCTCTGGGTGACGCGAGAATCAAGCGATTCCCACCCTGCTGCAATGAGCTCCCCAGCAGATGTTTCTGAGAAGCCCACCCCCTGCCCGCAGGGACTCTGACGGAAGAGGAAAGCCATCAGGAATGGAGTCACCTGCTGCAGGGTGACTGTCTCCTGCTCCTCACCCCCGAGGCACGACTTCCGTGCCCTGAACCCCATGTGAGGCCAGAGACGGGGCGAGCCTGTCCCTGGCTGCATGCAGGCGGCTGGGGGAGCCCATGCATGCCCAACCTGCCCAACGGCCATGGGTCTTTGTCTTTTTGTGGGGCTGATGCTAGGCAGGAATGAGCTGCCCAGGAAGGGCAAACAGGCTGGGCTGGACGCAGGCAGTGACAGTTGGTGACAGTTCCTGGTGTGGGGATGCCACCGCAGGTGGCAAGGGAGCTGCCCCTCCAGGCCAGCTGGAGGGGGCAGCTCCCTTGGGGCACCCCTGGGGGGGGTCTGGCAGGCCAGCGTGGGGGCAGCCTTGGGGACGTTTTAGTTACACAGGAGATGTTTTCCTTGGCACTGTACCGTATAGACCGGGCCAATAACTGAAACAGTGGCTGTTGTCCTCTTCTGCCTCCCCAGCTGAGGTGCAAATAACTTTTATTATGGGCAAAAATCTCACATTTACCGAAAAGGCTCCTGATGGACACTGAGGGTCTTATTTCCCATTTTACAGGTCAAAGCTGTGTCAGAGAAGTCCTTTACAGCCTTTTAAAACAGATGAGGATCAGGTCTGTGTCACTCGAGTACCACAGCTGAAAATTTTAATATAATTTTTAAATACACAGATAAAAAGCAGTTCTTAAAATGCAGGCATACCTTTCTGTAAATCTTTTTTACTGAGCGATATTTTGGTTTTTAAGAAGCCTGTCACTGTGTAAAATCAGAACAGCGCGTTCAATTGATTAGAAACAGGTGAGTTGCTATGGGTCAAAACTGAATTTAAATGCAGAGCCATCACCTGGTGTGGTTAGGTTAATGTTATCAATAATCTGAAAGAAATTGTGTAGTCTTACATACTTCAGAAATTATCTGTAGGCTTGTAGGAGTCTCCAAATTTTTTTTCAAACCAGCATTTGTACCTAAGTGCAACTTGTTAATATTTGCTGGTATTTCTATCTGGTAGAAGCAGACAGTGTGACAAGATATCTGGTTTGTAGAAGCCGAGAAATACTTCATGTCTTGCTGCGTTCTGCCTCTGGGAGAAGAGCTCTGGCTTGAGGGAGACCAGCTGTGAGGCATAAGGGAATGTATTGGTTTCGTTCAATATGTGTCCCCTTACCAGCTCTGCTTTCTTTGGTTTCAGAACATGTGCATAAGATGTCTGAGTGGAGACACGTACTACAGCAAAGCAGGCAAGAAATTTGCAGGCCAGGTTCTGGAGAAGTTTATCCTGATTGATTGTGACCAAGTTCTTGCTGGTACATACAGGTAAGAAAAAGTAGCAACTACTGTGACAGAGCCTGGTGACACTGACAAAATATTCATTACCAAAATACTGAGTAATGGAGCTCTTATTTTTTTTTTCCTCCATGATGATGATAGGATGTTTTTCCTCTTCATTTCCCCTTATAAATGTCAGATTTCATTTTGGTGCTTTACCTTCTTCTACTCCATCCCCTTCCTCTTACCTTGCTCTTTTCGATAGCATTAACTGCTTGTCTGCCAACGCTAAAAATTCCTGGACACATCTGTCTATGAGTATTGCTTAATTTCTTAAAAATGTAAAAAATGTTCTGCCAGGTCAGATGATGCTCCACCTCACCTAAATTCTGCTTCCAGCTGGGGCTGTTTAGGGAGAGCAGCCCAGACTGCTCTCTGTGCTCCATTCCCCTGGTCCTCCTGCAGCATACGCAATCGTTGCATACATCCCTGCTTACTCCCCTCAGCACCTGGTTTGTACCTACTTTCTGTGAATTTGCCCTAACTCATTGCCTGTTCTAAACCAATCTCATAGAATCCCAGGTTGGAAGGGACCTCAAGGATCACCTGGCCCAACCTTTATGGGCAAGAGCCCAGTCTAGACAAAATGGCCCAGCACCCTGTCCAGCTGAGGCTTGAAAATGTGCAGTGTAGTGCAGTCAACCCCTCCCCAGGAAGATTATTCCAGTAGATGACCGTTCTTATGGTAAAAAATTTCCCTCTCCTGTCCAGTCAGAATTTCCCCAAGAGCAACTTGTGTCCATTCTCCCTTGTCCTCTCCATGTGACTCCTTGTAAAAAGGGAGTCTCCATCTTCCTTGTAGCTACCCCTTAGGTACTGGTAGATGGTGATGAGATCCCCTCTAAGCCTCCTTTGCTCAAGGCTGAACAAACCCAGCTCTCTCAGCCCATCCTCATACGGCTACAAGAGGCTTCCCAGCTGTTGGGTCATCTTGGTCTCTGGACCTCCTCCAGCCTGTATGAAGTGCCCCTAGTTCTAGTGCTTCAGATTGGTAAAAAGGCTGTCCTACATTCAGCTAAGTCATTGCTTTCACAATTTGCCAAGCCTTTATCTTATCTACCCTCCCGGCAGTTTCCTTATCTAAAGTGAAGACTCTCCTCATACGGCAGCTGCTGCATCCCTCAATCATTTTAATGGTTGTTCTCTGCACCCTCTCTAACCTTGCTCTGTACATCTTGAGATGCAGAGACCAGAACTGCATGCAGCCCCCAAGATACGACTGCACCAAGGTCTTACAGATGGTCAAAATGATGCCCTCTGCTTTATTGTTACCACCCTTGCTGAGCTGACAGTGGCCCAACATTCCTTGAAATTTTTAGCTGCCATTGCACACTGAGCTGATGATTTCAGAGAACTGCTGACGATGATGCTGAACTCCTTCCTGAGCTGTTCCAGGTTCAACATCATACTGGCCTGATACAAATAATTTTTCCCTGTGGGTACAGGGTATGTCACATTTTCCTGCCCTGAAGGTCATCTGCCAGCTACTTGTCCATTTGCTCATTTCTGCAAGGTCCCTCTGGATTTCCTCACCTTCAGTGAGGTACCCAACCACCTGAAGGGGCTGAGGATCCTCTGCAAACCTGGGGATTTCACTGCACCCCTCCATCCCTGAGGTTACCCATAGGATGAAAACCAGTCCCAGCACCAGTCTCTGGGGCCTCACTGCTGACTCTTACCCATGCTGAAAAATGACCATTAGGCCCTACCCTTTGCATCTTACGCTTTCGCCAGCTCTCGGTCCATAACAAGACCTTTCCTCCATGCCCAAGGCAACTCAGTTTCTTAAAAGGCTTTGGTGCAGAACCTTGTCAAAGGCTGTTAGAAAACCCCAAAATACATGCTTGACTGGTCCCTTTATCCATGTGCTCACTAGCTCCCTTCCCGAGCTCCAGCAGGTCTGTGAGGCAGGGCTTGCCTTTACAGTAGCCCTGTTGACTTTCTTCCAAGAGGTTGTGCTTCTTCATGCCATCAGTAATCTTGTTCTTCACAGCACACTCTGCTATGTCCCAGGGTGGAGGTCAGCTCCAGTGGCACGTGGGCCTCAAGATTACATCCAGAGCCCTTGCTGTAGATGGAATCACACTGGAAACCTCCCAGTCCTCAGCAAAGCAGCCTTTGCAGTGGCCCTGGTATGCAGGAGTGAAACACGTCTCAGTGTCACCAGCAGTAGCAATGGATGCAAAAAATTCATTGAGGTTCTCTGCTGTGGTCTTGCCAACACTGAATGCCCCTTTTGACCCACAGGTCTCAAATGGGCCCACTCTTTTCTTAACTGCCAGTGCAGCATTCTTGAACGACCTACAAGCTGTAGTCATCTTGGGGTTTTTGGACTGCTCCTTTTCAGCTCTTTTTGACCAATTGCTGCATTTTCACATAGTTACCTTTCTTGAAATTGAATATCCACATGCTGCATTTACTTAGATTGCTCTGTCCCACTACAGAGTTAAAATTGTGTTGTGAGCGTTATTACAAATGGGCTCTTCCACTTCTACCTCTGGAACCACGTCTTACGCATCATTCCAGACCACATCCTGAATAGCAACTCTTCTTGTGGGTCAAACAATTTAGACTAATTAATTCTGGCAAGTAATCATCTATTGCTTCCAAAAAGTTTTTCTCCACAGCTCATCCCAGTGAAGCATTAACCTAGTATGTGCATGAGTGGATGAAATCTCCCACTGTTACCACCTGCCCTAATTTTGCAGCCCCTGTAATCCCAGTTAGCAATGTCGGGTTGGGAGTACTGTTCTTGTCCTATATTTTTATTATTAGACTCTGAGTTTTCCACTTACGGATCTTTCCCATGGTATTTTCACGCTGTTATACATCATATTATTGTCCTTCACAAACAGTGCAGCTACCCAAGACAGACTGTTCTGACACTTCTGTGAATTTGGTGCCCTGGCAATACTTTGTTCTCCTTCCACTGGGTCTCCTTGACCACTGCTCTCCCTCTCCCTTTCTCCCTCTTCTCCATCTCCCAGCCAGCACATGCTGGACCCTCAACCTACCAATGTAGTCATTGGTTCTGTAGCTCTAAGCTGCACCTTTTCCTCTGCTCTGACTCCATCATCTCTGAGTGCAGAGCTCTCATCTTATCAAACTCTGGCAGTGAAAAATGGAAGTACCCCATTGACACGGGTTACATGGAGCTGAGAGCAGAGTCTGGTGGCATTTTGACCACCCTAAGACATGTATGTAAGAACAATGGAATGGATCCCTGCCTGGAAACATCCGTCCATCTCCGTTACCGCAGGGGGCGGGGATTAGGTAACTGGGACCACTCATTTCTGAACGGCTAAAACTGAGCACGTGCCAGCTGGGCTGACCTCTGCAGCTGAAGGAACATCCTATTTCCCTGTGGCCCAGAGTCAGGGTATTGCTTAAAAGGCAGATGCGGTTCTCTGGGTCAGTTCCTCCCTCTGCTGTCCTGAGGCAGGGATTTGGGTCTGCCATGTGCTCTCTTCCTATAGATCTCTGTACAGCTGAAACTTCTTGAGTTCTGGAAGGTAATTAAGCAGTTGAATAGGGTCTTCTCACTGATTCTCTGCTGTCCCTGTAAGCATGTGATGTTCTGGACTAAAAGAAATGTTGTGGAATTTGTTCAACAGTGGTCAGAAACAGTTCCATGGGAGAAAATCGGGAAGTCTGCTGCTGGGTATATTCAGCCTGGTTCTACCTCTGGTATAATAGATATTTAGATGACTCCCTGCAGGTGGGAAAGTTAGATTCAAAGGCTGAGAACAGTTACTGCGTAAAGCCAAAAATCCAGGGTGGATCCAGGGGTGTCTCGGGATGATACAGGAAGGAGGGTAGGAGTGTTCTTACCCTGTGGCAGGTTTTACAGTTCAGCAATCTCATCTGCAAGGATCAGAGGTTTCAGAACCTCCAGGGCTATATGTTGTATGTGCTTCTTTATGTTCAATTTGCCACAGGAGACTTTTTCCCACCATGGTTGTCCTCCACGATACCCTCTGGCAGCAGGTTATGCAGTTTAATTTATGTTTTGTGTGATGAAGTGACCCACTGTATTTACATTAGACCTACTGCTAGATAATTATATTTGATGCCCCCAAATCCCCATAACCTGGGCACAGTAAATCACTGTTTCCTATTTACTTTCTTGACTGCATCCATGATTTTGTCCTCCATTATAATCCCTCATGTGGATCATCTCTTCTCCAGCTGAAGTATCCTTGGCTCTTCAGTCATTTCTCTTGCAGGAGAACTTCCATAACGTCTACCTTTTGTGAGACAAATTGACCAGGATGGCATGAAGCGGTCACGATATCCCCACTCACTGCACTTTAGCGTTGTGGTATAATGGCGACTTCTGTCTTTTCCTCGGTCCCCATTCTGGCAGCTCTTAGTTTGCCTTTTTGTCTGGTGCTAAACATTGAAATGACCATTTTTTTGAACTGTCCATGGGAACTCTGACCTCTTTCCTAAGTTGTCGTGGTTTAACCTGGCTGGCAACTAAGCACCATGCAGCCACTCGCTCACTCCCTCCTCCCTCAGTGGGATGGGGGAGAAAATCAGGAAGAAAAAAAGGTTAGAGTGGTGGGATGAGATAGAGACAGTTTAATAAGATAAAATAATAATAATAGTAATAATGAGAATGGTAAGAGAATATATAGAATATACAAAATGAATGATGCACAATGCAATTGCTCACCACCTGCCGATTGATGCCCAGCCTGTCCCAAGCAGCGATCACTCCCTGAGCCACGATCACTCCCCGAGCTGTGATCACTCTCCCTGCAACCGACCGACTAACCCCCCCTGAGCATAATGTTATATGGTATGGAATAGCTCTTTGGTCAATTTGGGTTAGCTGTCCTAGCTGTGTTCCCTTATGGCTTGTTATGCACCTGGCCGAGCAAGAGAAGCTCAAAAAGTCCTTGAGTAGTCTAAGCACTACTTGGCAACAACTGAAAACATCAGTGTGTTATCAACATTCTTGTAGTACTAAATCCAAAACACAGTACTATGCTAGCTACTACTGTCACTGAAATCGGGAAGAATGAACCTCATAACACCAATGTAGTGTTAGAAGGCAGGCATTCTTTATTCACGGCGCCGGATGCACGGGGGATCGCTCCACCTAACATGCATATGCCTCCTGGTGGTGGTCGTCGGGGGTCGTGGGGATGAAGGCCGATGGCTCCTCTTCATCACCGCTAGTAACCCCTTGTTCTTGCGCAGACTCAGTTGCTCCTTGGCTCTTGCCCAAACTGCAGGGTCGGTGTAGACCAGCTCTTGAGGTAAACACCTGGTTCTTATCAGAAAACTGTCCTTTGTAAGGAGCCACAAATCTTTCTACATCAATTAGTTCTCATTCCTTCTAATCTGGCAACCTTGGCAAACCATTATTATCTTTTGCTTCATCCCCTCCCGATTCTCCCCATCCTTGAATAGGGTTCTAAATTCACTAAGTAACTATACTACAGACTTTAAGAAGAACAAAAAAATCTAAGCTAGACACTACTGACTTTAACAAAGCAACCGCAAGCTAGACAAAGCTAATAACAAAGCAACAGCAAACTAGACAATACTAATTTTAGCAAAGTAACAGCAAGCTAGACAATAAGGCCTAAATCTTATGCATGTAAGCCGTTTTACATTTGGGGTCTTTTTGACCCTTAGGGTATCGCTACTAAGAAAATTAACTCTATCCCAGCTGAAAACAGGACATAAGTGTTAATATCTGAGGACTCATCAATATACAGAGACCATCAGGGTGTTTGCAACAGTTTGAATTTATTGACACTGAATTTTGTCTATCATTTTGTCAGTTGCTCACCCCATACCATAAGATCCTCTTGCAGCTTCTGATTATCCAGTTTTCTTTTGACCCCACCCACGATAATTTTGCTGTGAGGTCTGACATGGACTGTTTTTACCATTTTTCAGGACTTTTCTGAATATGTTGAACAGCAGGGATCCCAGCACAAAACTGGTGGGGTGAGGATGGGTAAATGAAAACCATTGCTAGCATTTGTACCCCATCAGCGGTTACTCCTCGGGAAGACCTGCCTTTGTACCTCCCACCCCCCCCACCCCCCATCACTTAACTTTTCTAAGAGTCCTTGCTGAATGACCGTGTCAAAATCTCTTTGAAAAATTCAAGTATTCAACCTCAAGCAGATCATGTGCATCTGTGTGCTTGCTGCCTCCTTCAAAGAACTGCAAGAGGCTTTTGAGACATGGCTTCCTTCCACAAAAATATGCTGAGTCATCAGCATTATGATTATAGTTATTTATACATCTAATAATTTTACTCTCTATTTGCTTCTACCAGTTTGTTCAGTATGGAAATAAGCTGGCTGGTTGTAGTTTTCCGGGAGCTCTTTAAAAGGCTCACATTTACTACTTTCCATTCCTCTGCGACTATGTGCAATATTAAATGATAGGTTATTCACTGGTCAATAATTGGAAAATTGCTGACTTCCAGTGTTTGAAGGCTGTTTACTTTAATATTTTCTTTTAATATGCCTTTTAACAAGGGTGACTTTTTGCACGTTTTAAAATGTCTTTATTTGGATGGGTACATTTTCTCTGAGACTAATTACATCTTTAAGCAATCTTCATGCTGCCTCAAGCTTTTAACCTTTTTGGTTGATGTGCGGACACAGACTCCACAATCTGTAAGATTGTAAAGTAGGTATGTTTATTCAGTGCTGGGCAGCACGGGGGGGTAGTCCCACCAAAGTCATGCGTACCTCCACATGGCAACTTGTCCTGTTTATATGTATCAAAGTGTTACATATGCATGAAGTTTCCCAATATGCCTATACATATGCATAAATTGTCCCCGCTTCGTATTAAAATTAGTTTCATGAGGTCATTTCCATAAGTCCCTCCCGACTGTGCTTGCTCAGTGCCTCCTTGTGGTGGTGGTCGGTGGGTCGTGGGGATGAAGGCTGATGGTTCCTCTTCGTCACCGCTAGTAACCCCTTGTTCTTGCGCAGACTCAGTTGCTTCTTTGCTCTTGCCCAAACTGCAGGGTGTTCTTATCAAGAACTGTCCTTTGTAAGGAGATGCAAATCTTCCTGCGTCAGTTAGTTTGCACAATAGTTAGCAAAACATTTGAGCACTATCTATCAATTTGATTCTCTGGGCTATGCAGCAATCTAGACAATTATTACGCAGCATCTTATCTACTAAGATTCCCTTAACCCCTTCTCTCATGGTTACTCTCTTAAATTTCTTTTTAACAGCATTCTTCACTTTCTCTTTTAAGTTAAGTGTTACTGTTGTGGATTATTTCAGTCCCGAAAGAATATTTGATATGGGCGCGTCATGGTTATTGTTTTACCGAGTGGCCTTTCCAAAGAAATATTCTGAACTGGTGATGTTATTTCTCCATTCCTTGGTTTTCTGGCTAGTTTCTCCAAAAAGCAGTCAGTTGTTGGGTCTAAAATGCACTTTCTGCAGCTACCTCCCCTAGTAATGGCCCCTGCTCCACACAGGTATAACCGGAGCTCCCCTTATTCCTCTGCTTTCTGCCACCTTAGCCTCTCAGCACTTCCTTAGCATGGCATACTTACCATCAGCATTCTGCTCAGAAAGCTCACAGTATAGGCCTAATATTACATTTTTCCTAGCTGGGAGTGGAATTCCAATCCAACAGGAATATATTTCACTTGTCAATATATCATTTACTTTTTTTTTTTAAAGTATTGTGCCACTGCCCCAGCAACATACCCTCTATCTGTCCTTTCTGTATTTCTATTTCTGTCCTCTCTGTAATTTCTACCCCTGCAATTACAGCATTCCTTGATTTTCATCTACCCGGTGAGTTTCTGAGATGCCTCCTATGTCAGAGTCATCATTTCAGCTTGGGTGTTTCACAGCATCTATCTGTTTCTTTAGCTCATAAAATTTATGTAGGCATGTAAATACTTGTATCTGATCCGGTTGTTCGCCACCATCACTTTTCTAAATGCAGTTTTATTTGTTCAGATGTTCTTCATTGATTCTAATTTCTTACCTAAGTGTTACTGGTTTCCATCCTGTCCTTATAACAGAACATAGTTTCCCTGCTTTCATTCCTAAGGTAAAGTGGGCAATCTCAAACTGTGCGGCCTTCTACACAACACAGCTTTGCTCCAGATTCTAATTTAAAGCCTCCCTGTATCTTCTGCATTGCATTGTGCAGCGGCCAGGTTTCATTTAGGTTAAGATGGACTCCAGGTTGCTTTACCGAGTCACTGTGTTCCTACAGTTTGCAATTTCCTTATGATTCTACCATCCTTTCCCTAACATAATTTTCCTAACCGTGTCCTGAAATGCTCTTTTACTTCGCTGTCCTGTTCTAAGCATGGAAGAGGGAGCATTTTACCTGTATAAAATCCTGATCTTTTTTATCTTCCTACTTAGGTGCTTTTATTTTACCCCCAAGACTCATCCTATCTTTTTTTATGTTAATGGAACCTATACAGTCACTGACCCATAGCTTCTCTGCAGTGCTCCATAACTTAGATCCAAAGGTCTCTACGGTCCTTCATCCCAGCAAGCAACTCGCTCTTCATTCTTTGCCCGAGCACTGAATCATGGAGGTCTACATCCATGGGCTGTCTGACTCCTACGGGCACCAACACAACTTAGTACCTTCTGGGTAGCTCAGTTTGTACAACCCGGGGACAGTTCCCACTCTGACTGCCTCTTTTCCAGGCTCAACATCTCCTGTTCCTCAGAGGATTTAGGTTGAGTGAAAGGATTACGCATGTCTTTTAGGCCGCAATGTAGTTCATATGCCCCCAGGATGTTTGGTTTTTTTCCCCAACACTGTGACTCTACAGATGCATGTTTTTCTTAAGACATACTCGAACCCCCAGAGCTGCCACCTGCTCGCTCTCCAGCCTGTATTTGTGCGCTTGATCGTGACTGCCTGGAATGTATTTTCTTTGAATGTTTTCCTGTTGAACTGCACCCATTTTTTTCAGAACATTTTTCAAACTCAGAAGGCCACTCATGAAGATACTGGATAGCACTGGAGCCAAGACGCTAGATCCCTCGAGAGTTTCAATGCATCCGTCTGCACTGACAGCGGACTGAGGTCTCAAGTCTCTCTGCATCCACTCTTGCAGAGGGGTATTTTCCTACTCTATCCTTGACTATTCAGGTATTCAGTGGGCATCTTTTAATTCTTCAGCTGTAAGAGGAGACTCTTTTCTTCTCAAATGCATGCTCAAATCATCCCTGAAATCCATTTTTAGTCTCTAGTTACATCTCCAGCCATCAGATTCTCTCTTCTATGAGCCCTATATGCAGTATGACATGCATGGAGCAGTATGCACGCCGACATTTCCATATTGAACCCCATACATTGATACTGTTGTTCTCTATGCTGACATTTGCCTTGATTGACAGTTTTGTAAAAGCCCTTCTTGTTTTCCAAAATACTCTCGGCCAGCTGAACTCATTCTGATATATTTCTGCCTCTTGGTATGAATCGGGCACATTTGGGGAGAGTTTTCTAAATATGGGAACCAAGCTCACTGCTCTTACCTTAAACAACTGTAGGCAAATTAGTTTAGACCCTTATGTGTTTATTGATTAAATACTTCTCTGTGTTTTCCATCTTCAACATTATATTTTCTCTAAATGAAGACAAGAAGAAAACAGGGCTCATTGAGATATCTCGGAAAAGCAATAATCTGAAATCCTAAATATAATTCTATATCCAGTTATTTAGCATTATTCTGGGCACCAGAGGAAATACTGTGTTTCTTTGAGCTCTTAGAGGGAAGGATATGAAGACATTTACTAACACAGCAGATGACAGGAGCCTGAGGGCAAACGGGGCAGAGCTAAACAGGATCTTGAACAGGAAAAACAGAGTAAACGTTTGCCAGGTGAGGACTAGAGAAAAAAGGTGGTATTGTCAGCCTGAAAGGGAGTTACGTGGCTCTTTGAGTTGCCTTAGAGGAGATTAAATTTCTCAGCTCAAAATGGAAGACGGTCAAAGTACCGGTATGTGTCCTGCCACCGGCACAGAGGGGAAGGAGCTCATTGTTTGCTATATTGCAGGGAAAGAAACTCAAGGTTTGGGGTTGAAGCCAACATAACAACTGAAACTAAAAAATGGGAGGAGAAAGTTGAGCAGATTACAAAAGCTCTGCTCCTGGCTTCAGTACAGAGGAAGAAAAACCTAAGTACATAAGTGCTTGGCAATGGGCAGGTAAAGCTACATGGGCTAGAAGCTGGAGGAGGCTTGGAATTTCTTTAAAAGAAAAGTGTCCATACTCTCAGGTATCCATGTCCCAAGCAAGAAGAAAGAGCTTTTAAGAGCGAGTCCCAGATCTAACTCGACAAACACTCGCCTCAAGAGTGTCGGGCCCCTCACTACAAGAAAGACATTGAATTGGTAGAGCATGTCCAGAGGAGAGCAACAAAGCTGGTGAGTGGTCTGGAGCCCAAGTCTTACGAGGAGTGGCTGGGGGAGCTGGGGGTGTTCAGCCTGAAGAAGAGGAGGCTGAGGGGAGACCTTATTGCCCTCTACAACTGCCTGAGAGGAGGGGGGGAGCCGGGGAGAGCTTGGGCTCTGCTCCCAGGGAACGGGCGATGGGACAAGAGGAAATGGCCTCAAGTTGTGCCAGGGCAGGTTTAGGTTGGACACTGGGGAAAATTCCTTCCCTGCAAGGGCTGTCAAGTACTGGAAGGGACTGCCCAGGGCAGGGGTCGAGTCCCCACCCCTGGGGGTATTTAAAAGCTGGCAAGACGTGGTGCTTAGGGCCAGGGTTTAGTGGTGGGATGGCAGGGTTAGGGGAACGGTTGGACTTGATGATCTTAAACGTCTTTTCCAACACAAAAAATTCTATGATTCTAAGAAATTATAATTAAGCAGAAAGTGAGTGTATCAGGAACAGAAGACGTAGTGTATCAGAAAACAACCCCAGGCCGATACATACAGCAATAAAGTGAGGGTTGCCAGGAGGTAAGTTATATAGAACCTTGCAGGCCACACCAAAGCAAAGAGGAGGAAGTCCTCAGGTGTAGAAATAAAAAGTGAATCCTGAAGAAAGAGACAAGGCATGCTGCATTAAAGGTGAGTAAGAAAAAAGAGATAACTGAGGTGGGACGCCCAAATTAACTGAATACATTGTGCTGTTTTTAATCAAAATGAAGATGAAAAATGAGGAGTGGAAATTATTTCAAGGGCATTGGAAGGAAGCTTAAGGAGCTTACTACAATAAAGTCAGATGTCAGTGTTAGGTTTAATGGCAGGGTTAGGGTAACGGCTGGACTTGATGATCTTAAAGCTCTTTTCCAACCCAGACGATTCTATGATTCTATGACTATTGCCATCTTATCAAAGAAAATGTCACTTGAAATTAATGTTGCAACTCCATCTCCTGGCCAGAGGCTGAGCTGCATGGGTTCCTGGAGGGTTACTGCTCCAGGAGTGCCTGAAAGTAAGGCAGGGAAGCGATCCTGTCCTACAGAGATCCATTCCCAGGCTCCTGTAATTTGTGCCCCAGGGTGATTCAGAACTGGGTATGGGATCTCTGTGTGCAGCAGTTTGTTACTATGGAAAAAATAATGGCAGAAAAATCCTATCAGGTTTAGAAACTCAGGTGAATTTTTAGCATCCACAGTGGCCTACAGTGAGGAGCTCCACAGCTTGCCTGCGTGTTGCGTTGTGCAAGGAAGTACCTCTTGTATGCACTGAATCTGTTAACTGTTATGCACTGAACCTGTTAACTTCATTCAATACCTCATTTTTATACCAGAAGAGACCAAGAATGATCATTCCCTGGCTATTTCCTCCAAGCTCTTCATGGAAGAAAAGACCTTTATCAGTTCGTAGTGATGGGAATAGCCATGGATGGCAAGGCCACGTCATCCTGTCATGGAAACCTGTACTCTGGCAAGGAGGAGGGCTGTGCCACTGGGGGGACTTGGATGTTTCCTTCCAGGTCCCATCATGACACAGAGTGGGCAGGCCCCCATTGGATCGGTGTGGGAAACTGGGACGCAGTAATATTTGGGCTGGGGAAAGAGCCCTGAGAAGCATCAGTGGCAGGGACAGTCATAGGGGCAGGGGAGTGTATTGCTGGATGTGAGGCTACTCCCCTTACAGGAGAAGGGACAGTTCATGCCAAGGTGAGGAGATGGCTGGGTGATGGCTGGGTGTACCCGTCTTGTGAGTTTCTGTAGGGAGGCAGCACTTGGGTCTGAAGGTGCTGGGAGAAGACAGGAGATGGAAGTCACTTCGTCTGGGGAGGGAAGGAAAACCTAAGCAAGATCTGTTGCTTACCTCCTGCTAAGCTGAGGCCAGAGGCCTCCATGGGTAGCTGTTGCGATGTTTCTGCTAGACCATTTGCATCTGAGACACGAGACCTCCCAGTCAGAATGAGGAGGGCAAACATGACCACTTGCACAGCTCTGTTTCCAGGTCTGTGGGCAACAGGGGTGCCAGGCTGGGTGAACAGGGGTGGTAGGCGTTATCCTCCACCTGGCTGACCAGGGTCCTCTGCAGTTCACGGGACACCGCTCGCAGCGTGAGGGGTGCAGGCCCACTCCTCCAGAGGAGAGGGTTCTTTGTCCCCTGAATGCAGCTATGGTTTTGAGGCGTTTGAGTGAACACCAGTGCACGTGTGAGTGGAGTTGGGTCTGGAGTTGGGATACGTCTGAGCACTGCGCAGCGCAGATGCAGCACCCTGCTGTAGAAAGGCAATAGCTGTAAGCGACGTGGGGGGGAACCCCAGTGCTCCTGGGAGCCAGGCAGTGCCCCTGGGATAGAAGCCTTTGACGATGTCAGTACACAAAATGTCCCCTGTCTGGACTCTTGGGTTACTTCAAAGACCTCTCACAGCTTTGTGAGAGAGAACCTCCCTTTGCAAAAGCTGCCTTTCCTATTATATCCTATTTATCTATATGGCCATTAATTGTGTTCTTTAGAAGAATCTCTACTAGTTTGTGCTGTGCAGTTAGACTTAATGATAGAATCATAGAATGTTTTGGGTTGGAAGGGACCCCTAGAGGTCATCTAGTCCAACCCCCCTGCAGTGAGGAGGGACACCGCTAACTAGATCAGGTTGCTCAGAGTCCCGTCCAATCTGGTCTTGAATGTTTCCAGGGATGGGGCCTCCACCACCTCTCTGGGCAACCCGTGCCAGTGTCTCACCACCCTCACGGTAAAGAATTTCTTCCTTATATCCAGTCTAAACCTACCCTGCTTCAGTTTAAAACCATCACCCCTTGTCCTGTCACAGCTGTCCCTACTAAAAAGATTTTCCCCATCTTTCCTATGGGCCCCTTTAAGTACTGAAAGGCTGCAAGCAGGTCTCCCCGCAGCCTCCTCTGCTCCAGGCTGAACAACCCCAACTCTCTCAGCCTGTCCTCATAAGAGAGGTGCTCCAGCCCTCAGATCATTTTTGTAGCCCTCCTCTGGACCCGTTCCAACAGTTCCATGTCCTTCTTGTGCTGAGGGCTCCAGACCTGGACGCAGTACTCCAGGTGAGGTCTCACCAGAGCAGAGTAGAGGGGCAGTAGAGGGAAACAGCCTCAAGTTGTGCCAGAGCAGGTTTACACTGGACATTGGGAAAAATTTCTTCCCCGCAAGGGCTGTCAGGCACTGGAAGGGGCTGCCCAGGGCAGGGGTCGAGTCCCCATCCCTGGGGGTATTTAAAAGCCAGGCAGACGAGGTGCTTAGGGCCACGGTTTAGTGATGGGATGGCAGGGTTAGGGGAACGGTTGAACTTGATCATCTTAAAGGTCTTTTCCAACCTAAATGATTCTACGATTCTATGACCAGGCATGCTTTCATGTCCCCCCAAACTGTCTCCTCGCCCTCTGTGGAAGGTATGGGTGCAGAGTACTGTGCTAGCCAAATGCTGAGCTAGAGAGTCTGCAATACAAGTTGGGCAGAAAGAGCCCTTCAGTGCCCCGTGCTTCGTATCTCACTGTCCCATAGCCACACCATCTCCAGACAGTCAGAGCTCTCCTTGCCACTGCCTGCTTAATACAAACCATGGGCATGGAAGCACCCCCCTGCACAGACTGACAAGCCTGCCCACAGTTACCGGTACCCTCCAACACATGGATGGGATGGGGAATGGGAAACGGTGGTTCCTTGCTGATGGGCAGAGAGCGCTGGTGAGAGGCAGCTGGAGAAGAAAAGGCCTGAAAGATGCTGCTTTGCTTTTTAGGCAGGGTTGCTGCTCTACATTTTTCATAAGGCTGACGAAAACCAGCCAATATTTCTTGTTCATTGTTTATATTTTCATACAGTTCATTACATCACTGAGATGAAATGAAATGGCCATTCCAGGGTTGCTCTTTTGTAATTACGTAATGAGTGCATTCATCTCTACAAGTAATCTCAGACATGCATACTTCAGAGACAGTTTTAATGATGTAAATTGGGTAGCAATACATCATTCCCATGTAAAATCAACGCTAGGTACCTTGGCGCTCCATGAACTAAAGTTACATGTGTTTGTTTTTTTCTTTTTTCGCAGTTTCACCTGGCTTTGCAGCCAAGTCCACACCAGCCTGGTGACCCACTTCCGCGGTCAAGTTGTTGCAGAGTTTGAAAAGGAGTTCCGGTACTTGTATGCAGAGTCCAGAGCAGTGACCAGCTTCTGTGTGCCAGATCCCAGAACGTGCCCCTCTTCTCAGAATACCTCAAAAGTTGCCAACTCCTTTTTAGAACCCCCACAGGTGAATGATGCAGGCACCTCAAGCCCCTCTAGCAGCCTGTCCAATGTAAGCATCAGAAGCATAAAAATGTCTCCCTTTCTGAAGAACTCCAGCTGCAATGTGCACCAGGAAAAGCAAGATTCCAGCTCTGATTCTGGTAACAAGAAGGGGAAGGAGGACACACCTCTGAAGCCCATTTGCCCTAAGCAGGAAGGAGAACCACCAGACTCACTGCACAGTCCTCCAAATCAATCCACCCTGGCCTTGTGTCACAAATCCAATCTCGTGACAGCAAGGACATTCTTGCAGCCAGAGCCTTCCCCTGCCCTGAGCTCCAATAAACCTGCTTATCCAGGGGACAGTAAGGCTAGCAGCAGCCACTGCTCCCCACCGAGGCAGGAGCAGACATTGCCATCCCTTTCGGAGGGTGCCAGTAGCAATGGGATGAGCACGAAGCAGAAAGGGCCCGCTGCTACCTCCAGGGAGGTGACAGCAGAAAATGACAATGCTCTTTATGGGATGGAAAAAAGACAGAGTCCTGGACTGGGAAAATTGGACCTGTTATCCCCATACACCCAGCTAAAACGAGATAAAAAGCCTGTGGTTCCCTGCTATGATAAACTCCCCGAGGACATGCTGATGGAAAAGAACAGCGCGTACGGGGCTGAGAAAAGACTGACTCTGGGGCACAGTAAGCTCGATCTAATCACCAAGTACAACAAGTTAAAATCTAAACATATACACAGTCGGTTTGAACTCTGACCTGGGCCACGAGGGCTCCTTCGGTCATATTTCCAGTGGTGACGTTTCCCCACCAATCATCATACCTGGGGTGAAAATCAAAGTATGGGTGGCAAATTACTCTTGCTCCTATTAAAAGGTGTCTGTGCTGTTTCTGATATATGCAGGTGACTGATTCAGATGCGATTAGCAAGTACAGTTCAAATTTTCAATCTCGTGGCCAGAGGGAGAAAACGACATAACCATAATCCACACTTGTACGCTCTTTTTACCTGTTTGGGAAAGAACCATAACTTACAGCAAAACCATTGCTACAGCTGGAAACCGTTTGGCCACTGAGGTCTTCAGGGTGAACCCAGGTCCTCTTTGTACTGAGCGATTCCGCTCCCTGTATCCATGTGCTGAAAATGAAATGGTCAAAGGCAGGGTAACATTGATAAAAATAAAGGAGGTGTTCTGCTGGAAAGAGCTGTGTTGGGTCCCTCGTGGGGAGGTGGTGTGGTTTAACCTGGCCAGCAGCTGAACCACTCGCTCACTGCCCCCTTCCCTTGGTGGGATGGTGGAGAGAATCGGAAAAGAAGTAAACCCTGTGGGTTGAGATAAAGGCAGTTTAATAAGAGAATAACAATAACAATAATAATAATGACGGTAATAGAACATACAGAATATAAAAAACAAGTGATGCACAATGCAATTGCTCACCACTCGATGACCGATGCCCAGCCTGTCCTGAGCAGCAATCACTCGCCCCCAGCCAACTTCCCCGGAGCCTGATGCCCTATGGTCTGAAATAGCCCTGGGGCCAGCTGGGGTCAGCTGTCCTGGCCGTGCCCCCTCCCAGCTTCTTGAGCCCCTGGCAGAGCAGCGGAAGCTGAAAAGTCCTTGACTTAGTGTAAGCCCTGCTCAGCAACAACTGAACCATCAGTGAGTTATCAACATTCTTCTCATCCTAAATCCATAGCGCTGTGCCAGCTACTAGGAAGAAAGTTAACTCTGTCCCGGCCGAAACCAGGACAGGAGGTGAGCATGCCAAGCTTGTCCAGAGCCCCTCTGCTGAGCTGCACTGTGCCAGGAGGATACGGGTTGCATGGCTGGGCGGGTGACTGGCATTTGAAAAAGGTTGCATTGCTGGAACATGTCCAGAGAAGGGCAATGAAGCTGGTGAGGGGTCTGGAGCCAAAGTCTTATGAGGAGCGGAGGCACTGGAAGGGGCTGCTCAGGGCAGGGGTCGAGTCCCCACCCCTGGGGGTATTTAAAAGCTGGGCAGATGAGGTGCTTAGGGCCAGGGTTTAGTGGTGGGATGGCAGGGTTAGGGGAACGGTTGGGCTGGGTGAGCTTAAAGGGCTTTGCCAACACAAATGGTTCCGTGATTCTATGATCTGCACGTGGCTGACATTGGCACCCACGTGGTGTCTGTCCACGGGTGGGATCCTCACACGGGTAGGGTTTGCGTAGAGCACAGGTGGCAGCTGACGCGGTCACACCTGGGCGCGGGTGTCGTGCTGAGGCACGCGGGTCACACGTCTGAACCGGGGGCCGTGGCACACGGCGGGCGCCAGCGCAAGGGCGCAGGTCGTGCCCCGACGAGGATGGTGCCGGTGCACGCGAACGGACCATTTCTCCCAAATATTCCTCTCTCTTTTCAACAGATTCTCACGTGCTCTTTCCCGTGCACCATTGAAAAAGTATAGTGTAAGTTAGGTTTTAGCCTTAACTATTTCTTGTTTATTGGGTATTTCTAAATCTCCACAAAGACCTACAGAGGCTATTTTTTCCCCTGGGATTTCTCAGACTAAAATACTTGTGCTTCTTCTGGACAACACATGTGCACCAAATCTGAGGCTTTTGAAATCATTAGACTTGCTCTGCAAGGTGGTATAGTTGGTCTGTGAATGCATAGTAAATCAAAAACATTCCTGTTGCATGAGAAGTCCCGCACAGGTGGTAATCAGCTCTACAATATACACAGAATAGCTCTCACGCTTCTTGGAAGCATCAGCTTCACCATGCATGAAGCATAGAGGTGATCTGCAGGTGTGCAATAGGTGAGTCAACGATAGTCGGACATCTCAATGTCACATGCTCAAAGTCACAATTCCAGTCAGACTGTCCGATATCTGAAAATTCTGAAGAAACTGCCGCATCATCGGCAGAATGTGTGTGGGTAGGTGAGGGCCCGGCCGGGCCCTGGAGGGGCCCCGCTGGAGACGAGGGCGGGGTCCCGTGCTCGGTTGGTGCAGAGGGGGGCATAGGGTGGGTTTAGCTGGGGCGAGGAATCCAGCGGGCTCCGCATCCGCGCGGTTTTTATTTTAATGTTTCAAGTGTGTGGAGAGGAGTGAAAATAGAGAAACTAAAACTCCCCCAGTACCAGAGGGCTGGGGCAGCGAGCAGCGTTTGCCTCCCGGGGCTTGAAGATGGGCTAAAGGGACGTGTAAGTCTCCTTTCTGGTAAACTGGGAGAAGTTTAGCTTTTCTTAAGGTTAATGGCCCAGCATCAGCAGTGGAGGGGCAGAGCCCGGGGAGGGGGGAGGCATTAACAAACACGAAAATCAAAGGAAAGTCTTTTGTCCGTCTCTGGTTAGCGAGACTCTGTTCAGTCAGGCAAACTTCTTGCTTGAGTTTTGTTCCTGTGCAAAAAATGCCTTTGTCCCCCTGATCTTACAGCTTTGCCGCAGCAAAGTCATAGGAAAAAGCAGCATCTGTACGTGGTGTGGGGCAATTGGCATCTAGAGGGGAAATCCCCGGTCAAAGTGTTTCATTGAGCACCTTGGGCTTCCTTTAGTTCTGTTCAAAAAGGGACTACTGATAGTGCCATTCACCCATTTCTACTCAGAGACAGGTTAAATAACATTATATTATTTCTCCTGGGCTGAATTCTGGGCTTGGGAGGAGAGGATAGGATGAGGGCAATTCAAGCCAGCATCAGGAAAACAGGAAGCCTTGTGGAAGCATTCTTTCAGCTACTAGGAAGTCTCTCTCTCTCTCTTTTTTTTTTTTTTTTTTTTTTTTTGTTTTTTTTTTTTTTTTGTTGTGACATTTCAGGAAACCGACATGGACTGTTGGTCCCAAGCAGTACAACAGACCAAGAGCTTCAACATATCCGCAATAGTCTTCCAGATTCTGTACGAATTCAACGAGTAGAAGGGCGTCTCTCAGGACTGGGCAATTGCACTACCTGCAATGACTACGTAGCTCTGGTTCATCCAGATCTTGACCGGGTATACGGCTCTGTAATGCTTTTAAATTCATAGTGGATGCGTGTGAAACAATTGCTGAGCTGCGGCTTGGGTGTGTTGTCGTTGAGGATTGCTGTACATGGCATGGGGGTCTCTGACCTGTGCTAACAGCTGAGCTAACACTATGTAGGAGGCTGTACTGCCTCATGTTTCCTTTCTTCTCAAGAGAGGTCTCAAAATTGCATTTTGGACACCTGATCAGTTGAGCTCCCTCTTTTCCTGTATTTAACTCTATTTGTGTATGTGGACCCTGCCCCAAGTACAGCGTGTGCCCTCTTGTTCAGCATGCGTTAGCGAATGCTCTTTGTAGAAGGGAAGGAGTGGGACATGGAAGTGTATTGTTGGGTGCAGTTTGCTCTCCCTGAGTAAAAGTGAATGGATAAAAGAGCATGAGCAGGTGTAGTAAAGAGGGCATAAAGAAGAGGTCAGTCAGGACTACAGCAGCAGTTACGAGCTACTGCTGAGCCAGCTGAAATTTGTAGTCGTTGAAAGAGGCCATGGACGTGGTGGTGTGTGTGTTTACAGAGGGGTGAAAGAAAAATGGAAGGTTCTTGTATGGAAGTTTAAATCAAGAGACAAAGTTGCTGCCACTTTATGCTTGAGAACTGATATCGTAATAGCATGAGAGAGATGAGTTGTGTGGCTAGGGGTAGTGGTGGTCCTTGCAGTGTTTACTTTCAGTTTGTGCTAAAGGTGATGAAGAAATGGGACTTGATGTTAGGAGTGCAAAGGAAAAAAAAAAAGGGGGGGGGGGGAGGGAAGGTAATGGTCTTTGCAGCATATTATGTTTTAAATAAGTGTAAAAAATAAGGTAAGATGGCCAGAGAGGGAGAAATCAAAATAGTTCACAGTGAAAACTTGGAGTGGAAGGAAGTTCTTAAGAGTTATCCAGAGGGATGAGACAATTTTGTCCCAGTGGTCTGGCACAGAAGAGGGCTGGTTCTAGGGAATGCCCAGAGAACAGGGATTGACACATCTGGTGTACATCCTCCAGCAAAGGGGGAGGAGAGCATTTCTCAGGCAAGGCATGGCGTTGTGTTTAGGTGTAGTGGCCCAGCTCAGTGTGCACAGGTAACTGGAAATATCTGCAGTGTAGAGCCTGAGTAAGCATTTTATAATGACTGGATTGCAGTGGATTGTGAAAGTGTGGGCAGGATCCAAAGGGGAGGATCCCAGCTGGTCCTGGTGTGCAGGAATAGCTTGACTTCAACTTCTACAATACCATTTTGCTGAGGACTTTCTCTCTATTTCTGTTTGCAGGAGACAGAAGAGATCTTGGCAGATGTACTGAAGGTTGAGGTTTTCAGACAAACGGTAGCAGATCAGGTGCTGGTAGGAAGTTACTGTGTGTTTAGTAACCAAGGAGGAATTGTGCACCCCAAAACTTCGATCGATGATCAGGATGAACTGTCTTCATTGCTCCAGGTCCCACTTGTGGTAAGGCGTTTGTGGGTTTGTGTTTTCTCTTGCCACTCCCTTCCAGCCCAGTCGTCGGTCTTAGTGTTTCTACATCCCGTAGGCTCCTAAACACTGTTTTCTCTGCAGAGCTGTTCCAAGTGGGAGAAGAGGAGAAGGCTCAGAACGGGGCAAGGCTTCTGAGACATTTTCCCTGTCTTTGCTGAGTCTTGCATAAGCTTCTTAGCACCTTTAGTTTGCTTCTGAAACGTTACTTTGCTGGGATTATGCAAGTTGTGCTGACTTGAGTCCTACAGAACGAGAGATTGGCTGTGGCCTGGCAAAAGGCAGCATTTAAAAGAATTAAGTAATAAAATCCTGTGCCCGGTCATGTGTGAATGTGCCTTTATGCTTCCTACTCATTAGATTTTATTTCACTGAATGGCACACAATTTTCTCTCCAGACATTAAAGGCTGCCCATTAATCTTTTAATCTGAAATCTTTCTAACTTTGGTGATGGTAGAAGCTTTAACCTTTTCAGGAGCATGAGTTGAGGCCCTCCACTAAAGACTTGCAATGAGGATGCGTAGTGAAACATGTTGCTGTCAGCATACCCTGTTAACTCTCGCTGCTTTGGTTTTGCTAGGCTGGAACGGTGAATCGTGGCAGCGAGGTCATTGCAGCAGGA
>NW_009258759.1:68815-74570 GCF_000687185.1 Egretta garzetta | reverse complement strand
GATACAAGCAGCACTGAGCTCTCTGTCATCGAGAGCATCTTCAGGCTGAATGAAGCTCAGCCAAGTACCATTGCTACCAACATGAGAGATTCCTTGATTGACAGGTAAGGAGGATCCAGGTCTGTGTATAATCATGACCAAAACAGGCAAGATTTTACTGTAAAACTAGCTGGTTTCACAAGTGATTTATCTTCTTATTTTTTTTTTTATTTTATTACTTCCTCTTTCCTTTTGTTGGGCTACTGACAACAATTACCTCATTGTGGAAGGGTTTGTTTCCTCACGGCTGATGAGCCTGCTTAGTCCTGTATGGAAAGTCTAAGGGGTTTTGTTGCAGTTAGATTTTTTTGTGAGCAGTAGTATCCATTTAATCTTTCAGATAATTCTTTTGCTGGCTGTTCGGTGCTTGGCTATGACACAGATGGATTTTTTTAAACAAATCTTGTTTTAAACGTTAAAATGCCAGTGACTTTGCTTGACAATCTTGGCTTGTGTGTGGTGGCTACACCCATTTCTGGAGCAAAAAAACCTTTGGAGCGTGTCTGCTGCTGCCTTAAATATTTTTATTTTATTTAAGCCTTTTTGTCAAAGACTTTGTCCAAGTTCCCTTTTACTGGGAGGCAGGTTTTCTTGTTTTCTGCCTGGAACGGTAGTGATATAGGACCCTCTCCATTCCATAATGTATGCACATTTTTTTGCAAGGTTTAGGCATACGTATAGGTGAATGTCCTATGCAAACTTCCTTTGGGCTTCCATCTGATTCCAACTCTTAAGATCGTTGTTGTGGTGCTAGAGGTGTGTTCTTGAGCTGCCTAGGCCATTGCAGCTTAGTGGCTGAGTTCTCGGAATGTACAGGAACGGTTTATGTCATAAGGAAAAGATAAGGAATTCCTTGAATGAAGAGTCCTTTGAAATTGCTGCTCCTTCACAGTTCCTGTGTCTCTGAGCATAACAGAGCCTTAACTAAACTTGCTCTGAGCTTTTGGTTACTGCCTAGACCGGGCTGAGTGCCCATTTTGCCTTTGCCAGCTTGACAAGTCTGTTGTTATGGCTGGCTGCTAGCAGCTGCCAGGTCTGCTTCCCTCTTCGTAGACCCTTAAGTTCTAGGAAGGGAAATTTCTACTGGGCCTTTGTAATTGGAGGGTGAGAAATGACTGTACTGGTGTTTGAAATGCCTTCTGCACTCTCTGGCACTCATCTGCTAAATCTCCTTTGTTTTGTCTTTTTAGCTTGACATGAGCAGTGTTGGTTCCTACTTTCCAGAAAGCTCCTAAGGAGTGGTGTCAAGCTGCACTTCGGATTACAGACATCCAGACCTTCTGATGTTGTTTCTGCAGGAAGAAGCTACAAAACCAACTTTTTGTAGTGTTTTGTAAACTAAGTATTATGACAAAAACTGACAACATACATAAGTTACAAATAAGGAATGCTCTCTATCCCTTTGCTGACATTTTCCAGTTCTTCAGCTGTGCTTTCTGGTTTTGTGATGCTGACTGAGCCCCTCAAATTATCCCATGGTATTTACTCTTGGATATTGATCACTAGAGATTATTTTGCCTTAACTAGTGCACCAGTGTTCTGCCACACAGCACTGTTTCAGCACATGCATGGCACTGCCCTCTCTTTCCGTGCTCTTGCTAAAGAGTGGTGTTTCTGCTGTAGGTAAACTCAAGAGCCCTTTGTACGTCCAATATCAAAATACAGTAGTTCACTTGCCACAAAATAATGTAGAGGTCCTCACCTGCTCTCTTGCCCTGACTTGCAGCTATTCCCACAGGGCTGGTGATTCTGAAGTGATCAGCTCTGATTAAAACTGGAATTTCTTAGTCAGTCCAGGGACTTCTAACAGCAACAATGTGTGACTGGCTCTAGAACAGGGGCATTTCCTCTTTTGTATGCAGATGCCTGGTGCCGTGTGTGCTGCTTCTGCGGCACCTGCAAGAGAGAGCCTAGAAAAGTAGGCTGTGGCCAGTGGGCTTAAATGTGTTCTGCAGGAGTTAGCCACCTACACTGGGAAACTCTGAGAAGTCAGTAAATCAAAAAAGATCTAAACCACCTCATCTTGAGTTATCTTGGAGACAAAGGTTAAGTAACACAGTTCTAACCAGTTACTCCATTCAGTCAGACGTTACAGGTTTGGGAGCTTGCTAATTAAGAGCTCTGCCCTTGTCAGGGGGCGGTGATGATGATGAAAGGGAGCTGTAGATACTGCTTTCAGGTAGAAGATAGCCATTTGCTTCTAAACAGAGCTGTTGCTCACTCTCATTTCAGTTGCTTTTCTCCTGCTTGCCCACTAGGTGTACTAAAGGCATAGAAAAGCCTCCACTTCCCATCCTAAGGGTATGTGGAAGCTCCTTGCTTGCTTCTACGTGGCTGCGTTGCTCTCAGTTGGGTTCCCTTGAGGAGCGCCGTCCTGAAGGCAGTGTGGGCAAAGCTCTTTGGCCCTGGTGCTTCAGGCTGTGTAGGAAATTAAGTAAAGTTCAATTTTTGTTTTACTGTCTGGCTGTTCGGGGAAGGTTTTATAAGGTTAGGTCAATTAAAGGTTGCTCCTTAAACTTTTAGATAAAGATTGCCACAGGATCTTCTCTGATTGTAGCAGTCTTGCCATCTGCTCTGTCTGGAATGGTAACCAAGCTGCCGGTTCCAGACAGCTCACCTTCCTTCTGCCATTGGGGAAGCCTATAAGCAGCTCATAGCTCCTTGCTACTGTGGCTCACGATTTTTGATGTTTGTGGCCCCTTTGATACGGTGGGCTACCTTTCTTGGCACTGACTCCAGGTCTCCTCTTTGCATATCTCTGTATTTAGAGTGAGAAGCTGCTTTCCTTTGGCCACCACCCAGGGCTCTCTTCTTGGGTATGAATGGCAGAGTCTGACTTGCTGTTGGTGTTAGCATGTATTCATCAAGTGTGACCTAAATAAGGCTGAAGTTTTCCTCTGCAACCTCTGTAACTCGACTGGGGTTTTTTTTTCATTCTGGTTAATATTTTCATCCTGGTTTATGTTGGTGATCTTGATCTGTGTTACGTGTTTAAAAATTGCTTAGAGGTAACCAAGAAAAAGAATCCAGTCTCTGTAATCCAAATCCTTAAATAGGAAAGATACTGGTACAGTGTTGGGGGTTGTGCTGTGCCAAAGAGGATTAGAGACGGGCAGCAGAACAGGATGTTGCCAGCTGTGTGTGGCCTCTTACAAAAGTTGCATTGAAGCTTGGGAACTGGAAGGCAGCAAATGCAATGCCTGTTCTAAACAAGGGTTTGTGGGAAGTCTGAACTAGTAAGATGGACCTGTGTAGAAGGGAACTGTAATAAAGAATGGAATTAGTAGAAATGTGGATACATGTTATCTTGAGAGAGCTTAAACATGGTGTTTTAATGGCAAGTCATGTCTTAGAAGATCTGTGGTGTTCTTTAAAGGAATCCACAGGGATATGGAGAAGATCTGTTATTATGTTATTTGTATTTCCGAAAGGCTTTGGCAGGTTTTTGTGCCAAAGGCTTTTAACTGTGGGTGAGTGATCCCATGGAATGAGAGGGAAGTCCTTTTACATGCTTGAGGATGAGGGGAAAAGCCAGAGTAAATGGTTGGATTTTCCAGGAGTTTCACAGGGGACTCCACTGGGAGCCACAACGTTCAGTGTTACTGTGTCCTGCTGAGGAAAGGCAGTGGAGCAGGGCAATTTGCCCATGCTGTCTTATTCTGAATTGTAAGGATGAGGACTGACTGATGGGCTGATAGAAAGGTAAATTCAGTGCAGCTGCACGTGAAGTGAAGCGTGTTGTGGTTACGAATCCAGATTTCACACCTGTAGTGATGAACTCTAAGCAGCGCAAGAGCAAATCCTTGGTCCGAAGATACGTATTTGAACAAAGGTGTGTGCTCCGTCATCGTCGGCAACAGTCAAAAAAGCAAACAGAATGTTTGTTAATTAGGAAAAGAGAGCCCAAACAAAGCATCGTTATTTGTAAGTCCATGATGCATCTTTATCTTGAGTACTATGTGTAGGTTGGATGCAACCGTTGCATGGTGGTTGCCAGGCTTTTCTGCAAATACATATTTTTGGGTAATGCCAATCTACTTAGTTGTTCATTAAATTTTGGTTCTTCTGTAAACTAAAAAATCCCAAAGAAGCTGGGGGAAAGAAAGAGTGCGATTCTCATGCTGTTGCCGATTACTTCCCACAAGAACCTGCCTAGCGGAGTTAGAGCTTGCAGGTGCAGGGCCATGAGGAGGAGGCAGTAAAGGAGAAACGGCAACAGGTTACGGAATGGCAGGATGACAACTGGCAGGCCCTTGGCTTGAGGCACTGGGCGGCGCTTGACTGGCCCTTTTGATGTGCTTTATTTAGCTCAGAGGCTGCACACTCCAGCAGCGATGCCAAAAGAAAGTGTTAAGGAATAGTAAAATTTAGTTGTATGTGAAGCCGTGAAAAGCCGGAATCAGGACTCAATAGTCTTGGTGACTAATAAGCAGGTGTTCTTTATTGCAGCACTGAACACACAGGGGATCGCTCCTCCTAACATGTGTGCTGCACAGGGTTAGTTGCATAGTTTATATACAAGTTTTACATACATATTCATTACATTCATCAGAAGAGGCAGGGATAGGTAAATTAATTTCTGAAAATAATTTACATGTTCTCCCAGTTGCACATGCTCAGTGATTTGAGTCGGTGGTCTTCAGGGGTCATTTACTTCATCCACTCCTCTTCACTGTCCTCTTGGTGAACTTCGGCTTTTACCCCCCCTTATTCTACTGCCAGAACAACGCAGCCTGTACCAGCCGGCTCCCCACCCTTGAAGCATCCCCCTTTACCTCCATATCTCATGGTTCCTATCCCTGGCTCTCCTCATATTGACAAAATGCTAGACGTTTTGTCCCCTACATGCCTGCCAAGGCCAGCAGCAAAGATGGGCCATTTACTACAGAACTCTTTCTTTTTCTGTAACGATGCACATTCCCCACACTGTTAGTTTCTTATCTACAGTTTCTCACCTCACATGGTTGGTAGGTTTAACCTAAAACACAATGTTAGTACTTTAAGCCTCCTCAAGGATGTTGTTTTCTCAGGGCTGTTACCACATTCCAGCTACAGTTGGCTTCAGAAAGGTCTCTTGTTAACCCTTTAGCATCCCTTCATGTGTCCCCAGTGCTGGGTATTGATGCCACAGGTTCTTGGGCTTAAAAATGAAATTGCTGAACTGCGAAGCTGTGGGTTACAAACCACTGCTCTGTAGCACCTCTGCTCTTAGGCGGTGGAAGGCAAAACATGACTTCAGGTATTATGGAGGGTTGCAGGAATGACCTGAGGAACTACAGCTGACTCCAGCTGTGCTGGGTAAGTCAGTCCGATGCTATGTGAAAGGTTGGAATCAAGCCCCAGGATGAATGTGACAGGGTTACATGGAGATGATGGAGTTGTCCAGGGGTTTTGAGGGTGGAATGAATGTCTCGCAACTCAAGTTGCGAGTGAAGAAGTCACAGGGTGTGTAGCTTTGGCTGCCACAGTGTGCTTTAGCCTTTTGTCAGGATCCTTCACAGAGGTTTTTAAAAACCCGAGTCCTTGTGGTGTGAGATGGGAGATCCCCTTGAGGTTTACTGACTTTAGTAAGTTAGGAACAACTGATCCCTCTTACAGTGGAGGACCACCTCCGTTTGGCCTGTCATGATTGTGTATCCCTGCACATTTCTAACCTACCTGGAAAAATGAGCCTAGTTTACTGGTGATGAAATACTTTGAAGTAGTCAAAAACTGG
>NW_009258759.1:61160-65806 GCF_000687185.1 Egretta garzetta | reverse complement strand
TTCCCTGTGCCAGCTTGACAAGTCTGTTGTTATGGCTGGCTGCTAGCAGCTGCCAGGTCTGCTTCCCTCTTCGTAGACCCTTAAGTTCTAGGAAGGGAAATTTCTACTGGGCCTTTGTAATTGGAGGGTGAGAAATGACTGTACTGGTGTTTGAAATGCCTTCTGCACTCTCTGGCACTCATCTGCTAAATCTCCTTTGTTTTGTCTTTTTAGCTTGACATGAGCAGTGTTGGTTCCTACTTTCCAGAAAGCTCCTAAGGAGTGGTGTCAAGCTGCACTTCGGATTACAGACATCCAGACCTTCTGATGTTGTTTCTGCAGGAAGAAGCTACAAAACCAACTTTTTGTAGTGTTTTGTAAACTAAGTATTATGACAAAAACTGACAACATACATAAGTTACAAATAAGGAATGCTCTCTATCCCTTTGCTGACATTTTCCAGTTCTTCAGCTGTGCTTTCTGGTTTTGTGATGCTGACTGAGCCCCTCAAATTATCCCATGGTATTTACTCTTGGATATTGATCACTAGAGATTATTTTGCCTTAACTAGTGCACCAGTGTTCTGCCACACAGCACTGTTTCAGCACATGCATGGCACTGCCCTCTCTTTCCGTGCTCTTGCTAAAGAGTGGTGTTTCTGCTGTAGGTAAACTCAAGAGCCCTTTGTACGTCCAATATCAAAATACAGTAGTTCACTTGCCACAAAATAATGTAGAGGTCCTCACCTGCTCTCTTGCCCTGACTTGCAGCTATTCCCACAGGGCTGGTGATTCTGAAGTGATCAGCTCTGATTAAAACTGGAATTTCTTAGTCAGTCCAGGGACTTCTAACAGCAACAATGTGTGACTGGCTCTAGAACAGGGGCATTTCCTCTTTTGTATGCAGATGCCTGGTGCCGTGTGTGCTGCTTCTGCGGCACCTGCAAGAGAGAGCCTAGAAAAGTAGGCTGTGGCCAGTGGGCTTAAATGTGTTCTGCAGGAGTTAGCCACCTACACTGGGAAACTCTGAGAAGTCAGTAAATCAAAAAAGATCTAAACCACCTCATCTTGAGTTATCTTGGAGACAAAGGTTAAGTAACACAGTTCTAACCAGTTACTCCATTCAGTCAGACGTTACAGGTTTGGGAGCTTGCTAATTAAGAGCTCTGCCCTTGTCAGGGGGCGGTGATGATGATGAAAGGGAGCTGTAGATACTGCTTTCAGGTAGAAGATAGCCATTTGCTTCTAAACAGAGCTGTTGCTCACTCTCATTTCAGTTGCTTTTCTCCTGCTTGCCCACTAGGTGTACTAAAGGCATAGAAAAGCCTCCACTTCCCATCCTAAGGGTATGTGGAAGCTCCTTGCTTGCTTCTACGTGGCTGCGTTGCTCTCAGTTGGGTTCCCTTGAGGAGCGCCGTCCTGAAGGCAGTGTGGGCAAAGCTCTTTGGCCCTGGTGCTTCAGGCTGTGTAGGAAATTAAGTAAAGTTCAATTTTTGTTTTACTGTCTGGCTGTTCGGGGAAGGTTTTATAAGGTTAGGTCAATTAAAGGTTGCTCCTTAAACTTTTAGATAAAGATTGCCACAGGATCTTCTCTGATTGTAGCAGTCTTGCCATCTGCTCTGTCTGGAATGGTAACCAAGCTGCCGGTTCCAGACAGCTCACCTTCCTTCTGCCATTGGGGAAGCCTATAAGCAGCTCATAGCTCCTTGCTACTGTGGCTCACGATTTTTGATGTTTGTGGCCCCTTTGATACGGTGGGCTACCTTTCTTGGCACTGACTCCAGGTCTCCTCTTTGCATATCTCTGTATTTAGAGTGAGAAGCTGCTTTCCTTTGGCCACCACCCAGGGCTCTCTTCTTGGGTATGAATGGCAGAGTCTGACTTGCTGTTGGTGTTAGCATGTATTCATCAAGTGTGACCTAAATAAGGCTGAAGTTTTCCTCTGCAACCTCTGTAACTCGACTGGGGTTTTTTTTTCATTCTGGTTAATATTTTCATCCTGGTTTATGTTGGTGATCTTGATCTGTGTTACGTGTTTAAAAATTGCTTAGAGGTAACCAAGAAAAAGAATCCAGTCTCTGTAATCCAAATCCTTAAATAGGAAAGATACTGGTACAGTGTTGGGGGTTGTGCTGTGCCAAAGAGGATTAGAGACGGGCAGCAGAACAGGATGTTGCCAGCTGTGTGTGGCCTCTTACAAAAGTTGCATTGAAGCTTGGGAACTGGAAGGCAGCAAATGCAATGCCTGTTCTAAACAAGGGTTTGTGGGAAGTCTGAACTAGTAAGATGGACCTGTGTAGAAGGGAACTGTAATAAAGAATGGAATTAGTAGAAATGTGGATACATGTTATCTTGAGAGAGCTTAAACATGGTGTTTTAATGGCAAGTCATGTCTTAGAAGATCTGTGGTGTTCTTTAAAGGAATCCACAGGGATATGGAGAAGATCTGTTATTATGTTATTTGTATTTCCGAAAGGCTTTGGCAGGTTTTTGTGCCAAAGGCTTTTAACTGTGGGTGAGTGATCCCATGGAATGAGAGGGAAGTCCTTTTACATGCTTGAGGATGAGGGGAAAAGCCAGAGTAAATGGTTGGATTTTCCAGGAGTTTCACAGGGGACTCCACTGGGAGCCACAACGTTCAGTGTTACTGTGTCCTGCTGAGGAAAGGCAGTGGAGCAGGGCAATTTGCCCATGCTGTCTTATTCTGAATTGTAAGGATGAGGACTGACTGATGGGCTGATAGAAAGGTAAATTCAGTGCAGCTGCACGTGAAGTGAAGCGTGTTGTGGTTACGAATCCAGATTTCACACCTGTAGTGATGAACTCTAAGCAGCGCAAGAGCAAATCCTTGGTCCGAAGATACGTATTTGAACAAAGGTGTGTGCTCCGTCATCGTCGGCAACAGTCAAAAAAGCAAACAGAATGTTTGTTAATTAGGAAAAGAGAGCCCAAACAAAGCATCGTTATTTGTAAGTCCATGATGCATCTTTATCTTGAGTACTATGTGTAGGTTGGATGCAACCGTTGCATGGTGGTTGCCAGGCTTTTCTGCAAATACATATTTTTGGGTAATGCCAATCTACTTAGTTGTTCATTAAATTTTGGTTCTTCTGTAAACTAAAAAATCCCAAAGAAGCTGGGGGAAAGAAAGAGTGCGATTCTCATGCTGTTGCCGATTACTTCCCACAAGAACCTGCCTAGCGGAGTTAGAGCTTGCAGGTGCAGGGCCATGAGGAGGAGGCAGTAAAGGAGAAACGGCAACAGGTTACGGAATGGCAGGATGACAACTGGCAGGCCCTTGGCTTGAGGCACTGGGCGGCGCTTGACTGGCCCTTTTGATGTGCTTTATTTAGCTCAGAGGCTGCACACTCCAGCAGCGATGCCAAAAGAAAGTGTTAAGGAATAGTAAAATTTAGTTGTATGTGAAGCCGTGAAAAGCCGGAATCAGGACTCAATAGTCTTGGTGACTAATAAGCAGGTGTTCTTTATTGCAGCACTGAACACACAGGGGATCGCTCCTCCTAACATGTGTGCTGCACAGGGTTAGTTGCATAGTTTATATACAAGTTTTACATACATATTCATTACATTCATCAGAAGAGGCAGGGATAGGTAAATTAATTTCTGAAAATAATTTACATGTTCTCCCAGTTGCACATGCTCAGTGATTTGAGTCGGTGGTCTTCAGGGGTCATTTACTTCATCCACTCCTCTTCACTGTCCTCTTGGTGAACTTCGGCTTTTACCCCCCCTTATTCTACTGCCAGAACAACGCAGCCTGTACCAGCCGGCTCCCCACCCTTGAAGCATCCCCCTTTACCTCCATATCTCATGGTTCCTATCCCTGGCTCTCCTCATATTGACAAAATGCTAGACGTTTTGTCCCCTACATGCCTGCCAAGGCCAGCAGCAAAGATGGGCCATTTACTACAGAACTCTTTCTTTTTCTGTAACGATGCACATTCCCCACACTGTTAGTTTCTTATCTACAGTTTCTCACCTCACATGGTTGGTAGGTTTAACCTAAAACACAATGTTAGTACTTTAAGCCTCCTCAAGGATGTTGTTTTCTCAGGGCTGTTACCACATTCCAGCTACAGTTGGCTTCAGAAAGGTCTCTTGTTAACCCTTTAGCATCCCTTCATGTGTCCCCAGTGCTGGGTATTGATGCCACAGGTTCTTGGGCTTCTTAAAAATGAAATTGCTGAACTGCGAAGCTGTGGGTTACAAACCACTGCTCTGTAGCACCTCTGCTCTTAGGCGGTGGAAGGCAAAACATGACTTCAGGTATTATGGAGGGGTGCAGGAATGACCTGAGGAACTACAGCTGACTCCAGCTGTGCTGGGTAAGTCAGTCTGATGCTATGTGAAAGGTTGGAATCAAGCCCCAGGATGAATGTGACAGGGTTACATGGAGATGATGGAGTTGTCCAGGGGTTTTGAGGGTGGAATGAATGTCTCGCAACTCAAGTTGCGAGTGAAGAAGTCACAGGGTGTGTAGCTTTGGCTGCCACAGTGTGCTTTAGCCTTTTGTCAGGATCCTTCACAGAGGTTTTTAAAAACCCGAGTCCTTGTGGTGTGAGATGGGAGATCCCCTTGAGGTTTACTGACTTTAGTAAGTTAGGAACAACTGATCCCTCTTACAGCGGAGGACCACCCCCGCTTGGC
>NW_009258759.1:55807-61053 GCF_000687185.1 Egretta garzetta | reverse complement strand
GGGGGGCAGGGGTAAGGTAGACTGTTGAGTGCAGTATAGTGTAGCCAGAGGGGCTGCAACTGCTTCGTTCGAGGTCCACACATGCCAGGACTCCCCTCAGGCTGTACGGATGGCCCAAGCTGCGGGTGGTGTGAGTCAGGCCAGGAGCACACCTGGAAGAGCCTCTTCCTTATGGGATTAGAGTGGGATAAGCATGGCTGGTCCTGGCTCCCCTGTGGTAGCAATATGTCCTGGTGCCACATTTCTGGACAGGAACTGGAACATGGCCACGTCTGCGGAGGTGCCTTAGCCATGCTGGTGGGGGCAGACCCAGTCTATCCATGGCTTATCAGGTGCTGTGTTCCTGCAGCCTAATGCAGGAGCCCAGCAAAGAGCTCGGGTGTGGGAATGTTAAGGGACTGTCCCTTACACGAATACTGATGTTTGTGCCTGGCTCCAGGTCTGCGCAGATGCTAATCTTAACAAAAGAGAGATGACAGTGGTGTGAAGGGGATTTACTCAGGGGGAACGTGGGTCAACCACTCACCTGCCTGCCCCAGCTCCCCCTGGTGCAACTGTGGAGGGCTGTTGCTCAGCCCTTCAAACCCATACACACGTACCTCACACCCCTGGACAGCTCAAATATCCAACCTCTGTAGCAGGAGCCACTTACGAAGCAGCAAGAACAGGCACCACACTATTTCTCTGGTTCTTTGAGGCAGCAGTTCTCTGAGGAGGGCTGAGTGTTGGCAGCACAGGGCAGGCACTTGCCTCGCTGCAGTGGGGTGCCTGGCTCCGCAAGGCAACACGCAGTGCTCGGAGGAAATAGCTCAGCTTCCTACAGACCCAGGTGCTGTCCTGCCTGGCCAGCTTGTTACTCACTGTAGGGCTTTGAACAGACCAAAAATCTACCTTTGGGCAGGAGGGGAAAAAAAAACCACAAACAAAACCAGACATTTCTCTCTGTTGTAATTTTTTTTTTTTTTTTTTTTAATGATGGCTGTTGGAAGTTGCTCAAAGGTTTGGGCTGTCACAGCCCCAGAAGAGTTGGCAGCGTACAGATGAGTTCGATGTGCCATGTGGCTGTGGCGTTCATAGTGTGCATTCTACCACATACATAGTACACATAGCAACGTACGGAGTAGCGGGGGTGTGTGTGTCTAATTAGTAGCTCCGATTTCATTTGGTCCTTTGCACTCCTTCACCCATCATGAGACATTATCACATTTTTTCACTAGAATTCAAAGTTTTGCATCTACTAACTTCTCACTTATTTTGTAGTATGTTTGTAATTTTTTTTTTTAATGTTTAAACACAATAAACAGCTTGGCTATGGAAATCAATAATGAAGGACAAAATACAGTTTGAGACCACGTGTTGTGCAGTCCTAGTGGGCTTCACTAGCAGTAGCTGCTTGTCTATCCTGCTTCCCCACAGCAGTATTTTAGCGCGAGATAGAAATTCAGAATGCTAATGGTTCCTGCTTCTTCATTCCTCATCATTGTAATTAGGAATATTTTTAGCGTGTTTGTTCTTCTTGGTTTTTTTTTTTTTCATAGCTGACATGATAAAGCTGAACTTTTTCTATACTAACTGGACCTTCTGTGCATTGCACCTCCATTGCACAGAATAAAATTCAGGTATAGCAGCAAGCTTAGGCTGATCACCTGTTCCACACCGTGAGTGTGCCAAGCCATTCATATGCTTACAGGAATGGCACTGCTGTACAGGGCTGGACCTCATTGTGGCATTGCCAGAAACTTCTTCCACTCATATTTAATGTGGTAGAAATATCAGCATCAACAACAAAATGGACTAAGGTTGCAGTTAGGACACAAGATCCTAAACCATTGCAACTGTAAGAGGGATAAGCAGAAGCTACTGTTGGAGGAAGAGATGTGAAAAAGTTACTGGCCGTAAGTTCAGATATTTACCTAGCCTTTACCTGGTTTTTATGTCTGTGAAATGTGGCTAGTGATGAACCCATCCTACCGTGTGGCATGCTTCCTTTGGCCGTTGCCAAGTATTTGCCTGTGAAGAAGTGAGCAAAACCAAAAAACAAATTTTGAAGGCATACAATGTAACATCTACAGGGATTGGGTTTAGTTTTAAAATAGGCCTAATCCTTACTGTATCTCGACTATTTCAGCAAAATATAATGACAATCTCACTCCAAACAAACATTTCCGTTCTCCTGAAACCCGACACACAAGTTCCACGATCTAGTTACACATGCCACAGAACAACAATTCACCTTCTCCCAGCATCTTAACAGGGGCAGAGCGCAGTCTACGTCTATACATATTTTTCAGTATATCGGTAACCATTGGTTCATTGGTTCTTGCTGACGGGAGCTTAAAACAACACCGTATGACATTTAAATATTTCTTTCATGAATGGCTCCCAAAACAAAAACATGTATTCCCAGGACTGGTTTTTTTTTTTTTTAGACCCAATTACTTTGTCTTCAGGTTGTCCCAACCTAGGGCTTGATGTTGCCAGGTAACATTATGGTGTCTGGTTTGGTGCTTCTTGAGCTTCTGCTCTGCACTTGTTTACCTCTTTGAGTGCTTAGTGGTTCCTCATGCACTGTACCGAGCGGCAGCGTTGATTAGTTATGAATGTACAAAACATCTGACCAGCAGGTATTGGAAAATTGTATCCAGGTGACTCCCTGGATTTTGTAATAAACAAAGAAGATATTTTAGGATGGTTCAGCATCAGAATGTCTTCTGCTTACGATACTGAATCGTTCCTGTTCATAGATTTCATGATCTTAATTTATGAGACAGCTATTAAAAAAATGGTTCTGTTCAGAGGTGGTTTAGCTACACTGGAGAATGCTGGGTTTAACAGGGAGCACTGGTGCAGGGAACTGCAGGAAGTTTCCCAGCTCAGCTGAATCCTGTCTTGAAGACTCTGATGGTGGCAGAGTGAGCCTGTGGCGGATGGCACACCAAGACTGACATGCGACTGAGGCAGTAAGAAGGAGAGAGGCTCCACGCTGCAAGGCTGCCTGTGTTTTTTTCCAGTTTTCCTGCTTCTTTCGGTCCCAGGCTGTCCAAAACTTGTAGGTCACTGAAGTAGTTTTGTGTGGTAGGCTTTTGAATGCTTTTTTTTTTTTCCTTTTTTCTTTTTTTTCTTTTTTTTTTTTTTGTCCGGAGTCCTCATCAGCTCAATGAGTTGAAATGTGCAGCAGGCTGTGTCATACCCATTCCTGGACAGGTCTTTTGTAATACACAACGTTTTGCTGCACCTCTTTGTTTTTAAACTGGAAGATTGTGTATACCAAGACAAGGATACACAGAGACAAAATGCAAGGTATCACAACTGCAATCGCATTTACAGTGCTAGGCACATCGTTTATTGTCACCATAATATCCACATCGTCATGGGGGAGGCGTCGGTCTTTGCTTCGTTCAACGTCCTTCTGGTTACAGCCCATCCAGTCCTTGAGGATTGACCTGGGGTAGCCTGGCTCCACGCTCAGCCTCTGGTTATCGAACTTCCAGTACTCCTTCCCTTTGTAAAAGTAGGTATAAACTAGGAGACAAAACAGAGAATATTTCTCACCACACTGTTTCCAACTTGAAAAGCTGTGCTTGTGTGAGGATGTGCAGAGAGCCTGAAAGGCTGGTGGCGGTGGCTGCCTGGGCCAGTAAAATGCCTTCACCCAGGGCATCCCAAAACCACCAAAAAACGAAGGTGGGTTTTCAGCCAGGATTTAAAGGAGAAACCATAACCCTGGCTTCTGGGCGCAATGTTGCCCTCAGAACGCCATTCCCCTCAGCCAAGCTGTGAATAAAAAAGCCAAACTAACTTTGAAGTAAGTGTTCCGCAGCAAGTTATTTTTAACTAAAGCATTTGTAAATACGTGCTTGTGGGCCTGGGTGTGCTAGCGTTTGGAAGAATACTTAAGGTTTCTGTTCACCCAGCCTGAGGGAGCAGATGCTGAGTAAGAGGAGTCCTTTTGGCCACTGAATCCAGAAGATTTGGCCTTTCTTGAGGCACAACCTTGTCCTGCTGCTAATAAAAGGCTGATGGGTTTTATTAGGTGCTGTCTGAAGTATCCTTCCTCTCCCCAGATGCCTCCTTTTCTAATCATTCTCAAGTGATTAGGAAAAAAAAAAGGAACAAGAAGGGAACAGTGGTGAAAGTGTTGGGTCTCCTGAATCTGTCCTCTGCCTGGGCTGGCTCTCACTGCAGTCCTCCAGCCTAGCCCAGCCCTACAGACCTCGTCTCATGCCACAGCCCCGTGTTTAAACACAGCCTCAGAGGACCTTCTATTAGTTCTCCCTCCAACTGGAAGAAGAGGAAGAAATCTTCAAATCAGAGAAAGAAATGTGTTGGAAGGAGCCTCTGGAGGTCCAATCCCCTCCTCAGAGCGTGGCTAACGTCAAAGTACACCAGGCGGGTTGGAGCCTGGAACAGACTGAACCAGCACAGGTAAGAAACAAGGAGGAAAATGTAAGTATGGCAGCCTTGCAATTAGGGCCCAGGAAAACTCGGGCAGGGACTGTTGTGGCAGCAAATCCAGAAAGAGTCCCCTTCCCATCCCCCAGAGCTGGCATTACAACTGGCAGCTGGGGAGGTACTTGGCTTGGAATGAGGGTCAGGGAGGATCTTGGATGTTTGCAGGTGCCAGTGTGACCCTGGGACTTCTGAGACACGATTCCTGTCTCAGGAAATACTCAAAACACCCCACATCCAACAACCCCACTCTCAAGGTAGACAAGCTATTACCCGTCTAATGGGCGCAATGACTACAGATACATACAGCCTTCTTTGCTGATAAAAGCTCCCTGTGGAGCCTGAGGGATCCCTCTCCACACGGTGATGGGCTTTGGGTATCCTGGATCCGTTGCTCTCTTGTCCTCGTTGTACCTCCAGTACCTGTCACCTTTGAAGAAGTAGGTTTTGCCTACTGGCTCCCAGCGCAGAGCCGTGTCGATGCCTTCCCGGGGCAAACAGCTCCCCAGCTCCACCAGACTGTGTGGGTAGCCTGGCTCTGCAGTCACTTCCTTAAAAACCCAGTATTTATCTCCTAGAGATGAACGGAGACACAAACAACACACACATTTGCCTAATTAGTAGCTGAATCGAGATAAATGTAAAACAGCCACAACAAACTGCAGCATGTCGAGGACTCCCAGGCTTTACTGTATTATGTGAAAAAGCTGCTCCTCCTCTTCACTTTGAACCTGAAACCTCCTGATTTCATTTGCTGCTCCTCAGCTCTTGTTTTGGAAGAGATGTTAAACAACTCT
>NW_009258759.1:17800-55780 GCF_000687185.1 Egretta garzetta | reverse complement strand
TTTAAAACACCTTTTCCCCATTTATCTTCTCTAGGCCAGCCATGATTCCAAAGACTTCTCTCATACCCTGTCTCTGTCATCCTTCACTCAGGCTGAGGAGTTCCTTGCAGGGGGTCAGCCCATACTTTTGAACATTTCTGCCTTTCTCTGAGCATTCTCAGGTTTTACTACAGTTTATTATGCTGAGGGATTGAAGCTGCAGACATAAATTTGGATGATCAGGTACTGTGGTGTTGTACGGGGCCATGCTGATGATTTCCAGCCACCCTTCTTGCCTACAGCTTGCTCTCAAGTTATGGGATCCTGTTCAAACACCGGCACAGTGCAAGGGGCTAAGGTGGGCCGTGGAGTAAGGGTGGTCATTTTGTCTCTTTAGGAGACAATTGTCCAGAAATGTGCTTTGGGAGTGCCTTACACCTGGAGAGGCCCTAATGCCCTGCCGAAACACGTTCAGAGGTGATAGGCAGAAGACTGACACTCCCTGGGAAGCAGGAGCTATTTCTCGTTATCACGTGGAAGCCAACTTCCACTAATCAATATTAGCTTTATACAAGAGATTGTCCTGGCAAGGCCAGTCCACACTAAACTATATTATAAGGATTAGTGGCTGCTCAAAGTGTCCCTTTGGAAAAGGACAGGGATGCAGCGTACCTGTTGTCACCATCTTCTGCCACCAAAGAAGAGTGTGATGTGAGGCAGATGTGGTAGGCTGGTACTGAAAAGTACTGTACCTTTAAAGAAAACAAATTTTCCATCAGATCGCTCATAGGCTGCATCAATCTTTGCAGGGAGGCCTTTCCAGAACTGCTCGATTTGCATGGGATACCCCTCCTGCACTCGGTTGTTGCGCAGACGCCAGAACCAGCGATCCTGAGAAAACCAGAAGTGTCTTCAGACTGAGTATTTGTATCTTGCAGTCAAATCAGGCTGGGCATCCAGCATCAAGCATTACTGATCCCTGCCTAAGCCTCATAACCATTAAAAACAGAAGTCCTGGTTTGGATGACAGCTCCAACCCAGCCCCACACTCTCTCCAGTGAGGGAAGCACTTTGTGGGGAAGGTAGCAGCCAAAAGGGTTGATTGCTGGTGCTGTGAAAAAGGGTGGAAAGAAGGAGAGTAAAAGGAGGAGGGGAAGCAAGTCCACAGTTACAAGCATTATGCACCACGTTATGTCTTGTCACTGAGGTGTCACCCTTGTCCTGGTACTACTGGTGCTCAACTGTCAGACCCCAGGCAAGCCATACATCCTTAATGTTACCTGGTGACTGTGAGAGGGCCACAACATCCAAAGGCACAGAGGAGTTATTCAAGATCCCTTTAGTTATCAGATCATCAGTTAAAGCTGTAGTGGATGCTCAGGGATGAGTAAGAGCAGGACAGAGCCTGTGAGACTTCCCCCAGATGCTGTCCCCGCCTTCAACTATTTTCAGTTCAGGCATTTTCTGCAACTGATGTGGGTTGTCCTTTTAATGACCTTCACTATATCCCTCTCCACATTCACACCCATTGGGCAGAGTGAAAGCCACAGGTATTTTAGGAATGGCACTGTGGATTTCCATATTCAAGACACTCTAACGTGGGTTATGGAGCAAAGCCTCTCCTTCCTCCCCTGCTGTAGTTTACATGAAAGGTTGACTCACACTTGCCCAGGGTTCGGCACGTGCCATCTCTGGAGGCAAAGAGGCTTAATCCCTGCTTAGGTACTAGCATTGCTTCCTGGCTTTACAGGTGGCTCCTTTTGGAGCTTGATGGAGTCTGAAGTCTCTGCCAGTGCATCCAGGTCTCACTTTGGTGCACAGGCTGCCTGGGCATTTTGTGAGTCCCATCAGGTCCTGTTTTCAAATATCACAGAGCCAATCTGCTGACATTTCCTTCTAATATTATTCATTCATCAGCCTCAGAGGAACAGAGCCATTTTCACAGACATTTCAATTCTCACTACCTTATACTTCTATTAATCTTTTCCAGCAATAAAACTAAAGAAAGACTCATGGGTAAGCAGGAATTCTTCGTACCTTGAAAACAAACATTTCGCCTCTAAAGAGAGCCACGGTGTTAAAGTTGCCATCACAGATGTTGGGTTTCATGCCAGGAGGAGATGGCCTGTCACCCAGGGGAGGACTAGGAGGTCTTGGCTGTCGCTCATGTTTTCGCTCTGAAGTGGAGTGAATTCTGCGAACAGGAAGAGTCGGTAAAGGCCTGGTTGGCTCCAGGGGCTCAACAGGAGGACCTAGAAGTGAAAAGAAAAATGTTTAGCAATGTGGACAAATTTGGATTTTTCTGTGCTTCCCTCATAAGTTTTAAAAGGCAACAAGCTGGATGAATAGCACTGTGCAGAATTTACGTACTCCTTATGCCAAGTGCATTCCCTAGAAATGGGGAGCAGAACGAGGTGCATCCACACATGAAAGATGTCCCAACACAGATGTGCGATAAGAACTGAAGAAAAGCCAGTTTGATTTTGTAGGTCTTCCCAAGGAGGCTGGAGCTAAAAGGAAGGAGGAGCCACACCAATCACGTTCCCAACTGAAATGAAAGGCAATAACCCTTGAACAGAAATGTTTAGTAGACCATAAAAAAAACCCCAACCCAACCAACCAAAAAAACCAAACTCCAAACCAGAAAAAAGTTAGGGTGTGAAAATCAATGGTGGAATCTAAGGGGAACTGCAGGGCACTTCAGAAATTAGAAAGCAATTACTTTATTACAGTTTAGTCCCCAGTCTTCACTTTCAGAATGCTATATGATGTGAGTTCTCATGAACAGCCACGATAGGACCCATGCTCTCATCCCAACAATGCCCCCACAAGCCCAGCTCTCCCCTGCAATCCTTACCCAGCTCAGCTTTGAGATTGGACAAGGCTGCAGGAATGTCAAGAGTTATACAAATAGAAGTCCCTTAGATTTGGAGCAGAGATCTGCTTTTAAAACAACTCTGCCATAGGACGATTTAATTAACAGTGATGAAATCTGGACCAAATCTAATTCAGCGAGTCATAGTTTTCTTGTTCCTTCTCAGAGAAGGCCACAAGTTAGAATGGCACTAAGCAGATGGCTCTGAGAAGCAAGAGATTTTGTTAAGTGTTATATATGATGTAATCAAATGGGATTTGATTGTTTATTTGCATGGATTATGGTTTCAGTCCCTTTCTGAACAGTGCTTTTGAAGAGGCTATATAGTGAGATTGCAGGACAAACCACCACCAGTGGGCAGGGTGGGGTCTGGCTTTCATGGTTGCTCTATCAGTCTCACTGTTCCGGGGTTAGGCAGCATTGCCGATGGGCTTTGTACCAGCTGGTGTGACTGAGCACTGGCACTGGACAAGCCCCATCCTCGCAGGCTGAGCGACCCTGTTGTGGGCCATAGCCTTGCCCATTCTGGGCAAGCGCAAGGGTCTGAAGCCCAAGGCTGATGGGGAGAGGCTGGGGGACCTGGGGGTGTTCAGCCTGGAGAAGAGGAGGCTGAGTGGAACCCTTATTGCTCCCTCCAACTGCCTGACGGGGGGCGTATTTGTGTCTCTTCAAAGTGTGGTGACATATTACAAAATAGGCACTGGATGGGGCTGCCCAGGGAAGGGGTTGAGTGTGTGTACCCCCCCGGGTATTTAAAAGCCGGGCAGATGAGGTGCTTAGGGCCAGGGTTTAGTGGTGGGATGGCAGGGTTAGGGTAGTGGTTGGGCTGAGTGAACCTAAAGGGCTTTTCCAACCTAAATGATTCTGTGATTCTATTCTATGACTCCCAGAGATGGAATTTACAAGGATTTAGACCCCCCACAGGGATTAGAAGAGGACTTTTGCAGATAAACATTTTGAGCTATGCTGCCTAAAATGATGGTTAGGTAACCAAGTCCCCATGTCAACTTAGCTCTTAAATGTTACATTTTTCAAAGGGTTCCTATAACGAATGAGTGCTTAACACTCAGTGATTGGTTTAGCGAAAATCATCATAGCTGGTGCCAAAAAAGTCATCATATTTGTTATTAAGGTTGTAAAGGTGAGAATCTCGTGTGTATGTTTGGTGGATATTATGTTCAGAAGGTACCCTCAGATACCGCAGTCCAACTCCCCGCAGTGCCAGGCCAGGAGCCTCCACCTGCGGGTCCTGGGATGAGCCCAGTGTTGCTGGTACAGGTACAGCAGAGTTTCCAGCTTTTGAGCCATAGAAAATCCTCCATAATGCACAGCAAATTATTCCAGTGACTAAGCCCTGCCACTGCTGAAGTCTGTGTCTTACCCATTGTCTGAGTTTGTGCAGCTTTGGATGCAGTGGGTTTTTTTTCTTCTCCTTGGTGTCTCAGCATTTAACCATTTACAGTTCTCTATGAGGACGCTTTTTAAATTCTCCTCACTGAGCTAAATATACCAGCTTCTTCTGCCTGTTGTTGCAATATCTTTTGGTTTTAAACTCTTGAGACTTGCTCTTACAGCCCTTTTCTAAAGTTTTTCAAATGGATCATTACAGTTCTTCAAGGTGACTTGTCCTCCTGATGTGGTATTTTGTGCCATATGCGATTTTTATTAGCAACTATTTTTATTTACTTTTATTCCAGAACTTTAATAAAAGACATCAAATATTGCTCACAGAAGTCCTTTAAATAAGGATTCTCTGTTGGTAATTATTCTTGGAAAGCTACCTACATGAAACAGATAAAAATAATATACTGATACTGTGTGTTTCCCATCCCGCTCCATTCCTAGCTGTTCAGTCCCCAGTATCTTACCAGACCATAGAGTTCTTTTAAATAAAATTCCCAAACTGTGATATTGCCAGTGATCTGTGAACGTCCTCCAAATGGGATGCAGCAATGGTCTCCAGATAGTGCCAACTGCAGGAGCAACAGCGTTGGACCCCCTCGTTAGCCAGGTGATATGGGTGCAGCTACGCCAGTTTTTTGGCTCAGCTCAGGAGCATGCTTTTGAAGAGCTGCTCTGTTGTTTGCCATTTTTGTGCTTTGAGTCACACTGAAGTTCATGAACTGCATTCCTGAGCTGGAAAGCTCAGAGAGGGAGGATTGAGTTGGTGCAGTAGGATGTGCTGCAGGGGAAGGGATGGGAATGGGGAAGGAGGTCCCAGGCAGATCTTACACAAAGAAGCCTAGGTTATGGTTTGTTCAGATGGGATGTGGGAGCAGAGCATTCAGCTCCTGGTTTGGGGAATTAAAGAAGCAGGAAACTGGTAACCTGGTTTGGCTGCCAAAAATGGCGCTTGGTGCCAGTTATAGTACCTAAATAAATTAAGTTTGAAAACCCACAATTTACATGCTTGGTGAAAATAGGAAATGCTTGCATTAAGGCAAGGTGAGTCTTGACTGGGACCTAAGCAAGGAAACAAAAAGCCATGATTCCTGCAGACCTCTCATTGCACAGCAGCCTTTCACTCTTGTGCTGCCATCCCCATGGCTTTGAGTGGATGTGCTTTGTAAATAACATTGAAAAAAAACTCTAACGCACGACTTACATGACAGGATTCCCCTGCCAACAGACTGATACAAGGACCACCTTTCTAAATAAGACCACAGCACACTGCTACAGAAGCAGGAGAGAGGTGTAGCTGTTTGCTCCCTGCCCTTTGCCAAGCTGCTAATGCTGCCATGTGCTGCCCCAATGAGAGACGCATTTCTGTTGCCATATAGAGATCATAAAAGCCTCTTTGGTGGTCAGTTTAATGGCTACAGTGGAGCAATTTCATCAGACAGCTGTTTGGTAGCTTGCAGAAGACTGCCACCAGTTCCAGCCCAGGATCAATCCCGGTGCTGCGAGAGGCAGCTAGAAGCAAATTCACAACGTGATTGTAAGCAGGGCTCCAAGGAGCACTGACGCCTTCAAACAGGGTGAGATGTGCAGCAATCTGCAGTGCAGAGGCAAACCTGCTGTCAGGAAATTGTCCGGGAGGGACTCAAGAAGTCATGGTGTGCTGATGTGTTCAAACTGCTCGCTGGAAAAGGCCCCGCATGTGAAAGGGAGCACTTGCCAAGTTGGGGTGGTTCTGCTTCTCAGGCACAGCAAATGGCTAGAGACATTCAAATCAACAGTGGCTCTGGATTTCCAGAAACAAGCCAAAAACACTTTGAGAGGAGAAGAGAGCAGAAATAGAGTTCTATAGGATGACCATGAGCAGTAAGATGAAGACATGACATTAACTTTTCCCCCTCTCTACTATAAAGGAAAAAAGGTTGAGACAGGAATAATATCTAAAGAAAATTATGATTAAAGTGTCTGATGGGCCATGAAGACACACAGAATCTGATAGTAAGGTGCAGAATAGGGACTATAGTGCTGCGGTCATATGCTAGAAATGTAACATCTCGTGCGTGATCAGAGTTATTAAAGATTGACTCTCTCTGCACAAGTGAGGGCCGCTCGTATACCAGGTTACAGCCTGCCCTGCCCCAGCTGCAGGACAGAGTCATGTTCAACTCTCTCACATTCAGCTTAAGTGCCCAAAGTCTGTCTTCTGTACAGAAAAGTTAAAATAGCACCTGCAGACCAGGGGACCAATGTTTTAATCAGCCCTATGATGCCATTGAAACAGAATGCAGTGACCTTGCAAGGCAGAAGCAGTTGTACACCCTGCGGTCAGGATGGTGAGGATTAGCAACAATTCAGGTGACTCAGAGCTTTGCATTAATGGAAACATCTGCTAGCACGGTGGAAAGAGATCATAAGTCAGGACTAACATTGGAAGCCGGGCCACTGTACGCACTCACTGCTTGCAGCGGCCGAGCTAGTGCTGGCATATTGCTCTGAAGGAGGAACCCAGCACCGACAAGGCTTCCCAAATGTTTTGCAGGTGGTGCTGCAACTTGCTTGGATGCAGACTTTGTCATTTCACTTAAAATATTCCCCTTACTGTCTTTCCCTGCTAGCCATGGATTTTTCCTTGCTATCTTTTGCTTCTCTTCTTGTTTTGTACGCATCCTGGGCTCTCTAATTTACCCTGATTAAAGTCTTGTCTCCTCTTGTGGTTATACAGATTGCATTTTTACTTTTGATTCTGCCTTTGCTTTGTCACTGAGTGAGGGTGGACTTACAGCTAAAGGTCATCCTACAGCTGAAGGTCATCCTACAGTTACACACATGCAAAGAGCAGAGGAACATACACACAACATGAGAATCCTCGGGTCCAAGTGCTAGGCGGGCAGAATTTGGTCTACAGTTAGGGGGACGGAAAGCGGAAGCACAGCCTGTCCATGGCTGAAGAAAGATGCTATCTTCTAAGCCCTACACCACTTCAGGGCACAACCTGGCATGAACGCAGAATGAACAGACCCGATATAGTTCACCAATCATTACGATTTCCAGAATCTCATCACAGTAACTGGCCTCCAAAACAGATGGCAAAAGGCAGGATACAACAGGCTCAGCAGCAGCAGAGATGGCCATGCGAACAAAGAGTTACTTAAGAGATGCTGGCACCTTGGTATTTATTACAGGAACTGATTACACCCCCACCGACACAACTAACCCGGCAGTATCGCATGCAAATCCCAGCCTCTACCACTGCGCTTCCAAGCAACTTCAGAGAATCAGTCAGAGCAAATCTCATGGAGAGGAAAAGTTAAGAGAGAGAGGCTATTGCATGGGTCTGCAGTTGGGTCTGACCCCGGTCACTGAGTTATTGCATGGGATGCCAGCACTGGAGCTGAACCCACCCTTGGGGCTGAACCTGCAGCCACTTCCACGTGGGAAGCAGGTAAGAAACCTCCTGGAGCTGGAAACTACATGTTCTGGGGGGAAGCAACTTGCTGGGACTTTACAGATACTGTGTGGAGAAGAAGACTTTCTTCCTCTCTGTCACAACCAAGGCAAAGAATGTCAGAAAGCTTTTGGGTCTCAGCAGATCACCTTCAGGGTGTGACTTCCGCCACTGGCACTTAGCCTCCTCCCTTCATGCTTCCTCTGCCGCAGACCATCTGAATACCAAGGTGACCTGTGAAGATAACACAGAGAGAGGAGGCGTTTAGGAGCCACTGTGTCGATAGTTGAGGACAAAATAGAATTGTACTGTCCTCCTGGCTATTGACAGAGTGTTCCCTCAACTGCACAGCACCTGCCTGGAGGCTCAGCATCTTGCATGGCTCAGCATCGGTCACAGCCCGCGCCGCGCCAGCCGGGCGGCTCCCCAAGCCAGCGCAGAGGACATCCTTCGTTTCCGATCAGGGGAGATAACGCTCCACCCGAAAACACAAAGGCCTGTCTTTATCTTCTTAATATTCACTCCAAGAATAAAACTGTCATCTCGACTACAGACAGGCAGTTACGCTTTTGAATAACATAGGGACAGGGTTTAGTGGTGGAATGGCAGGGTTAGGGTAATGGTTGGGCAGAGAGGAGGCGTTTAGGAGCCACTGTGTCGATAGTTGAGGACAAAATAGAATTGTACTGTCCTCCTGGCTATTGACAGAGTGTTCCCTCAACTGCACAGCACCTGCCTGGAGGCTCAGCATCTTGCATGGCTCAGCATCGGTCACAGCCCGCGCCGCGCCAGCCGGGCGGCTCCCCAAGCCAGCGCAGAGGACATCCTTCGTTTCCGATCAGGGGAGATAACGCTCCACCCGAAAACACAAAGGCCTGTCTTTATCTTCTTAATATTCACTCCAAGAATAAAACTGTCATCTCGACTACAGACAGGCAGTTACGCTTTTGAATAACATAGGGACAGGGTTTAGTGGTGGAATGGCAGGGTTAGGGTAATGGTTGGGCTTGATGATCTTAAAGGTCTTTTCCCACCTAAACCATTCTATGATAAAAAACATACAAGGGGATTTTTTTGGTTGTAAAAAGCTGAGCTGCCTGCATGTTTCTGCAAGACTGCACCAGCCGTCCAGGTACACGGGGAAAGGCTCCTCAGTTTCCAACCAAAATGTATGATCCACCTGGCTGCTCTGCAGACTCCAGGGCAGCAAAGAGAGGTCCCTGTTCACATGAAATGAGCTAGCTGCCAGCAAGCCAGCTCAGGGACGAGATACGGTCCATCCACAACAGCTCAGAGCTCAGGAAGGACTCATTTCCCTTGCTTGCTCGGTAAACCTGTCCACCAAGCACTTTGCACTTCTGGGGTTAGACTTCAGCAGTGAAGTGAATTGGCTATTTCAGTCAGTTTGGGTATCCTTGCCCTAGTCTGCAGAACAAGCCCTAGCACCCACAGCACACCCAGCGGTCGGGCAGTCGAGGCCCTCGTGATCATCACTGGGTGGCAGAAAGGGTTTCCTGAGCCCTTCTTACATAGATGCTCTCCTCTGAATGACCCACTGCCACCCAGGTGACAGAGCATTTGCCCGGAAGACAAGCACCCATGGCAGAAACCCTTGCTCTAAGCGAAAGGGGATGCTCTCCTGGGCTCTGTAACGAGGCGATTCACGTTGTGGTTGGGTTCTCTGCTTTGGGTGCAAGAAGAACTGGGTCCAAAATGCCCAGGCTTAGGCAGGCAAATTATGAGAATTTGGGGCTCTGCAAGATGCTCCAGCTGTGGTGTTTGCAGCCCAGTCCCTCTCTGGAAACACTTTAAGAAGCCTGACATCTGCTCCGCTGCAAAACAGAACATAGGATGAGAGAAGTATTTCACGCCCAGCCGTAACATAAAGCGGCGTTTCTCCATCAGCTGAGACACCTCCCAGGAGAGGCAGGCTTCCCCTTCGCTGGGAGGCAGTTGATAAGCGTGATCAGCTCCCTCCTCTCACACCCAACATGTGCAGCTCCAGGGCTGGTGTGGGCATGGGCAAGTCCCTGTGTCATGGTCGAGTCCTCCTGGTGTCAGGTGGACCCCGAGGATGGCACCAGGAACCTGGCTGTTACTGCCTGCCTGTTTTTCAGAGAAATGGGAATGGAGACCCGACATGCAGCAGGTGAGACTCAGTGGATGCACCAGAGGTGGAGTCTGGTATCTCCTACTGGGTCCAACAGAGTCTCTGGATTGGAGGAAAGGTGCAAATGAAGGGATGCAACATAGAGAGGGCGTCTGGTATCTCTGCAACGTGTGACACCAGGGCAGAGCCCTTCAGCTCTCTTACTGCCACACATTTTCCATCCCCTGCCCTCCTACAAGCACAGCACCATGGGGCATGGATCCAAAAGTCCTACATCTTGCAGCTTCTACAGATAAGGTCTTGGATGTTAACTCTATTCTCTTCCCACGTTCAAGAGGACATTATCAGAAAACGGTCCTATGCCTAGCGTTTCCAGGCCTTGCTTGACAGCAAAGCTTGCTCTGATAGTCCTACTCAATGCAGTGTCACCGCTGATGCACTTTGCACCAGTTCTTTCTGCTGTTTCATCACAAGCCATCTTACTCATGCAGGTTACAAGGATCCGGGAGTGTCTATGGGCCGCCAGTGGGAGAAGGTGAGGGAGGTTATGAAACCAGTGCTTGCTGCACAGGAGCAATGAGGCTGGCAGAAGGTGCTATTTGCTCATGGACACTGTGCCCTGCTGGTGCCCTGTTCCTGGACATCAGAACTGGTGTTGTCTAGTTCCTTGACCAGGGGCTGGTGTGGTTTCAAGACCACCCTGGACCTCAGTCCTCATGGGATGCAGCATCCCAACACTGACTGGGAGCTGTTCTTTTGGGCTGGCAAAAGGATGTGTGAGGTTGACATGTCCTCAGTGAGAGTTGGGAGGACCCAGATCCTTGAGGTTGTCTCCAGGCTTATGATTTGGTCTATCTTTGAGTGATTAGGAGACCTTTCCTTTGTGACCTCAGGCTTTGAAAGAGCCTTGAAGGTAATGGCCTAGTTTACCAGCTCCAAGCGCCTGTGTGGACAAGAGTTTTTCCTGCACATCATGTCAAGCCCTCTGCTCCCCAGGCATAGTGTCAGAAGAGTCACTCCTAGCACGAGAGGCTGCTTCACAGCCTACTGCAAAAGGGCACTTAGAGCAGGAGGTGTAGAACAGGAGAACCGGTGCTGAAGGCTGACCAGTTCAGGCTGTGCGACGAGGCCAGGGCTGAGTACATCTCCTCTCTCTATCTGCACCGTAGCTGCATGCAGCCCTGACTTCAACGCTAGCAAAATTACAAGAGGCAGGCAACTTAACAGGGTATCCAGGGTACCTACATAATGGTCTTATTTCCAGTTTAATCCTTTCCTGGGCATCTCACTTGTGCCATGGGCACATAAGTACAGCGGGAGATATCCTTCTGAAAAAGACGTGTAAAGAACAGCCATGACATTTCCCTCGTCTTCTCAAGGAACGGGCTACGAGAAGCACCTACAGAAGTACTACTGACTTGTCACACACGGTGAGCTGCTGGCCTTCTCCTCATGAGCTTGTAAGTGGAAACAACATTTTAAACACTGACCTTGCGCTAACCAGCATGAAGCGCAAAGAAGAGTTCACATCACCTACTGTCGCTTTAGGTGAGTTTTGAAATAAATCCAGCAGGAAAGAACTTAATAATTAATCAAATCATTATATGACAGATTTAGATATATTTCTTTTCTAATGGATAAACACAGATACAATGTAAAAATATATTTGAAACGTATCATTCTCAAAAGAAGGAGACAAAATGGACTTAAGCTTTAGTACAGCCTCTATTTTTTTGTCCTAGCAACCTCAGTGGAATTAAAAATTAGAAGTTTTAATTGAATTTATTGTTTAAAAAAGGATGCTACAGGCAAGGCAGTGGCTCTGGCTCTATGACTTATTTTGCATAGTAGGTTCCTAAATAACATGTTTTGAGCACATGCTGCTGTACCGGAGAGAACGTTGAAGCACCAAGAAAGCAGGAGGTTTTGAATTTTGGCCAGATGCTCTGGTAGATGGGCTTTTGGCATTCCCAAAGCACAACAAAGCAGACTGGCACTGTGGAAGTAAAACACATTAGTTGAATGTTCCTGCTAAAGCTACAAGAAGGGTATTTCAGCAGTGCCTTCTCAGCTGAAAGGATCTGTTCTCATATCTCCTGTTCCAGGGAGAAATGTAAGCTGCATTTTCCAACTTTTCTTTGTGAACCGTAAGAGTAAAACCTAGTTTTAAACTAAACTTTGGTTTTTGGACTGTAACTCTGTGCTAAAGACCGAAATCTCTACCTGGGGAATCAAAGCTCCTACTGCAGAAGCTGCTCCTCCTTCTCCCCGCAGGACTAGTTACCCCTACAACCAATACCACCCCCAACCCACTCCAGTTCAAGGAGCTCAGAGAAGAGCCTTGCACGATTCCGCTATTATCAACAAACTAATCCGTAATTACCACCTGCAGCAGGTAGTAATGCATTCATACTGCTTTTTCAAGCTGAGTTAAAATTTTAAGCATATTATATTGCATACAGAGAATCTTAACATAGTCTGTGGCTAAAGTTTAACATCACTACGTAAGTGAAAAATAAGTGGAAGTGCAGGGGTGCTGCTGCCAAGCCGAAGGCTGTACAGTACTGAGCTCTCTGCTCTGTCTTAGCTGTGCACAAGACACTGTGCAGGGCTCTCACAAATTCTCATGGCCCTGAGGACACTGACAGGTCTTAATGGCCCTGATGAGCTTCACCTGGTACCTCCACCCCCACCCATAGGTCCAGGAGCCCCATTTCAGCTCAGCCCTGGGCATTGGGTCCCTGCCCAAGCTGGGCTGGGGGAGTGCTGGTCCCCACCTCAGCCACAGCTGATATTGACTTGAACCACTAGTGTGAAGCAGCATGGCTGTCAATCTGCTCCCTTTCCAGAAAGGTATCTGAAAACAAAGAAACCAGTAATTTTTTCTTGATTGCACTTTCACTGTCAGCAATAAATTAAGATTTTTTTTCCCCTGATTAGTCAGAGTTCACAGGAACTTAATCAACATTTCAAAATATAAACAGCATAATGACATTTGAGCAGCTTTCAAAAATGAAAACTTAGCTATATGATTTAATTAAAATTTAGTACTTACTACCCAAACAGTTTATTTCAAAACCATCCTGAGTCTGTTATCCTGAGTCTTTGAATATATACTACGTTAAAGTATGAATAATTAAATAATGCCATAGGACAATTGCCATGCAACTTCATCCCAGTAATGAACAGTAAAGAGAAATTTTCAGCTGCACTAATAGGAAGAGCCAGTTTTCCCCAGGTGTACTTCAAGCCATATTATTTTCAATGTCGGACCTTACTTGGGTATCTGCCTTACAGCAAGGATGCACTGCACTCCACAAATGCCTGGTTTTTCCCATTGCCCAGACAAGGGTCAGGGAAACTGTCCCAGAAAGAGATTTCTCTTCTTTAGGCATCTACATTTGAACAAATGAATTTCATTCCAGTCACAAAAAGCCACTGACAGACTCAAACAATGGACACACAGTTTAGGCCTCTAAAGTCTTGCTGTACTGCCTGAGAGTGTTATAGGTCTTGGCACAAATTCTATTAGCAGGAATTTCAAATTCACTGGCAGATCACTGATGCAAACGTTGACTAGGGTCAGGTCTGCCACCGATCCCTGCAGCAATCCCTTAGAAACACCAGCTTTGCCACTGACAACCATCTTACAAGGTGGGTTTTTTTTCAGGTCTAATTCATATAATATCTGCTCTACTGGTACTGGAAGCTAGTATTTTACTCCAGATGTCAAGCAGCTGCAAATGTTGCATAGCTACGTAGCTCTATGCTACATTTATTAAGTAACCTCTCTGTCAAACTTGTACTTTCCTCAACGAATGAAATCAGGGATGTTTGACAAAACCTGTTTTCCATAGGCTGCCACAGACCATACCCATTAGCATCTTCTAGCTCAGCCTCCGCTTGACTGTGGCTCCTAAAACCTGCATTTCCCTCTGCTCCCAGTCTCCTTCGGCCAATAATTCTCTGAAAGTCCCTGTCTTCACACCCTGGTATCCACGATCCCGTCACATGCTACCACATCATCTCCAGCCCCTTGGTTTCCTATCATAATCCCTCTGCCTCCTTTTCTCTCTCTTTTCCTTCAGCCCGTATCTTTGTGGCACGTGTTGTGCAACAACGTGCTGGAGATTAAAAGAAGTGTCCCCTCGCAGATCCAACCTTTTTTTCCCTGCCTTCTATAAATGGAGAAAAACATGAGTGCATAAGTACTTTTTACCTTTCCTGGATGTTCCAAGTTCTTTGCATTCTTCCCTTCTATTTGCACTGGCTGTTCCCAATGGACAAACCCTGGGTACAGCAATGCCTGTTTTTCCCTTTCTAGTGCTCCTTGATATTGGGGACATAGTGAGCGATGGAGCAGCAGTGAGATCGCAGAGGCTTGGTTACCCTGCCTTGTGCAAAGACACTGCTGCTGGGACAGTCATCTGATATTTGGCTGTGGATTGAGGGCTTTAAATGGTTCCCCATTCAGCTATGGTAGGAAATCCAGCCCACCAGCTGCAAGCATTTTGGGTGCTACCTGTCTGCGGCTGTAAAACACTCGCTAGACTCAAGCTCAGCGTAAATAGATGAGTGGATACCGTTGCTCACCATAGATCTTCTGAATTCCTTGGAGGTCGTCCTGGGGCAGTTTGAAGTTGTGTGTTTCCATGTACTGGTAGAAAGGAGCCATGATGGCGCTGGGATCATTGGAATGTTCCAGACCCAGTGCGTGTCCCAGCTCATGGACTGCAACCAGAAAGAGATCGTTCCCTGTGGAAGGAAGGCACAGCCAGGTTAGTACACAGCCACAGCCTTACACAATCCCAAGCCCTGCTCACTTATAAAGCAAGAAGCAAATGCTTTGCTATCCTATTGCACAGCAGGTCACAGTGCCAGGGTCAGCTCCTAAAGGTGGTTTTAGTCCTGGAAGCCTGTGCAGCTTTTACAGTCATTGTCACAGAACAGGCAGGAAGCTCCTAGCCCATGACCATCCATGACCATGAGAACTCTCAGACCAGATAAAACAGGCAGCTGCCCACAGTGAAAGGATTCTGACTGTAGACTCTTTTTTAGAGAGTTTACAGAAAATGGCCAACAAAATAGGCTGCTCTGATACCACTGCCTCCTTATCCAAGTGCTGCCAGGAGAGGTTAGAGACTGCTGATCACCAAGGGCACATGGTGGGAAGGGAGCTTTGTCCCACTTCTGGGTCCTCTGGTGCTGTGCTCTGATCTGAGCTGGACCACCAAATCCTAGGGGTGATCTGTAAGGCACCTGGCAAGGCAGGAGGAAGGACAGAGAAGACTGGGGCTAACACCCACTGTAGCACGTGTAGTACCTGGGACAACCCCATCTCCTCTAGCACAGGCTCCTCAGCATGCTTTGCTGGACTCCTGGCACTGCCATGTCTGCGGAAGGAGGTGAGCACAGGTAGCACCATCCTGTAGGAGGCAGAGCCACACAGGGAAAGGTTGGGTTGGATCCCAATGGCAGGAGGGAGAAGGAGGAAAGAAGGGACACGCTCCTGACAGGAAGAGAAAGGGCTGAGGAGCCCTGGCTGGTCCAGAAGCTGGTAGGAGTGTGAGGTAGGAGTACCTTCAACTCTATGTTGCATGCATACACTCCTCTTCAGTCCCATGGATCTGGGACCCTCATCTCCTTGATCTAGTGTGGTCCCTGGATGTCGTACTCCTTGAGGGCACCTTGACATGGGAGGTGACACAGGCAATGCCGTGTGAGGGATTAAGACACAGCCAACGAGGACAGATTTAAGAGTTTCCCCATGCCAATAAAATGCCTGAGCCCTCAATTCTGCCCGAATCAGGCTTCTCTGCTTTTGTTGGCAAGGCACAAACCAAGAGCACTTGCAATCCCACATGGGAGAAAACAGTTGGCAGCGGCAACTCAGTGGCTGCTTTGTGGCATCTCCAAAGAGCACATCTCCGTTCCCCATGCCTCCAGACTGCACCTGGCTTAGAGGTAACGAAGTGCATGTTTGTGTACAAGGCTGAGCTCTCTGTGGGGCAGGAGTTGCAACAGTGATTCATGTAGAACTATTACATCATGGAGAACTTTTAAAAGCTTCACTATTACCCATAAAGACGTGACAACATAGGTTCAGGGGTCTGCAAGTCTTCACAGCAGGGTGCTTTGCCAGCATCTCAAGATACCTGAAGTCAGTAACAAACAGTGCTCAACGGGTCATACATACCACACCAAAACGGTTAAATTCTCTAAACCTTTGAGTTGGAGGGCATAAGCACCTGAACATGCAAGAGATGTTAAAATATATAAATACATTTCAAATAAATGTTCAGATACGAATGTCCAAAACCATATGTGGGCTAAAATTTAGCCATGTATGTATTTAAAATTCCAGGATTTCTGTATTTGGAAAATCCAAACAGGGACTGACTGAATCATTTTTTTCTCATCTGTTGCTGAAAAATCTGGTGTCTGCAGAATGAGTCAATAAAACATCTAACAGCATAGTGTAAAATGCATTAAGCAGTTTCATGGTAAAGGCTGTAGGACTGATGACTCTTCATGGGTTTTCAAAACCACTCAAGCTTAGAGGATACACCCAGTTTTCAAAATGGATTCAAAGACTCAAAGTCCTGTTGAAAACCAAATGGACTTACACTCCTATATCACTTAAATGCTCATGAAAGCATAATTTTCATTGCTACCACAACTACTCACTCATGAAAGTCAGCTCCATACTGAGTGACTTTTACCATGTGCTAAGTGCTTGGAGACTTTTTCCCTCAAATTGGTGGCATTTTCCTCCTTGCTGAAGTATCCAAAGGGTCTCTGTACTGACAGCACATCTAGAACTTGTCTCTATGTAAGTTCACGTATAAATCTATGCGAGTTACTTGCCCCTATGTGCTAAACCTTTATCAGGGGCATAAGATCAGACACTATCTTCATTTGAATTAGTTTTAAATACCCTTCAGTCACTTGTTTCTGCCCAAAACAAATGCCAGCCCACTTTACAGCTGGAAAATACAATCACACAGACTCACAGAATGGTTGAGGTTGGAAGGCACCTCAAGATTGCCTAGTCCAACCCAGCCAGCTCAAGCAAGGTCAAGTAAAGCAGGTTGTCCAGGATGGTGTCTTGCCAGGCTTTGAATTTCAAGTTTCTTGTATTGGGAAGCCCTGTACGTAGCACTCCAGCTGTGGCAATCTTCCTAATGCAGCCCTGGATGCTGGTGGCCTTCTGTGCTGCAGGGCCACACCACTGACCCACATTCAACTTGGTGTCAACCAGCCTTTGCCGAAAGGCAGCAGAATGGCACTAGAAGGCATAGCTCCCTCTCCTTCTGCTCCGGCTAAAGATTTCTCACCACCATTTCATCCCCTCACCTTTCTTTCTGTTCTAGCCTCCTCCCAGACACATCCATAGTCTTTCTTCCAGCACGCCCATGTCATCTGCCATCTCCACCCTGCTGTATCCTACAGGAGGGTCCCAAGTCTGAAAGCAGCCAAGTCATTCTCAGAGGGCAAGCGGACAGTATGCATTTTGTGGGAAGAGGAGACGGGGGGGGGAAAAAAAAAAAAGTCTAAGACCATTTTGTAAGCACAGAGTGCTCAAAACCCCAGCTCTGAATTCATGAGCCTATTTCTCTCAATAACATTGTTAAGCAAGAAGTTCCCCTTATTTTTGTAAATGGTAGGGAGTTCCATAGTGTGGAGGAGAACAAATTGTTTATCTTCTTTTCAAAGGGTGGGCTAGGATTTGCTCTGGAAAGAAAATATCAAGGTATAAAACTATCGCCTGACAGCGTACTTATCTCCTCCCGCAGCCCTTAGCTTGGAGCTGTGATGACTCTTTGCATGCTGTTTCCCACTACTGTTTGTCTGTTGTTTGGAAACTGTCCTCTCAGCTCACCTGCAGGAGTCTAGGAAGGAGCTTGTGACTCTCAAATTGTTTCTGTTAGTTCTTGAACATGCAGTCAGGTCTCTGGCCTTCATGTTCTCCACAGTTCTTGTCCAAACAGCATTCTTAATCATATCCATCTTCTTGGAGCAAGATTCAGAAGGGAGAACTAATAGCCTAGCTTGATACTTGGCTACTCATATGGAAACAAGGTCAGGGAATCAGATAAAGCTCCTTAATTTCCTGTTCAACCCCCTCCCCCAAGACCAAGACCAAGTAAAACTTGTATTCGGTGTCTACCAGCCATCTGGGTAAGACAGTAGGGTGAAGAAGGAAAGGACTACCCTTGCTTTCTATTTGCAGGGCAAGGCGCCAAGAGAAGTCCAACAATTTTTGCTCATTTGCACCACCTGTACAAAATAAAGAGGTCTGGTCAGAGACCTGCCTGAGCTTTCTCCTCCCCGATTCTCAGGAGGCATCCAAAAGTCCACCAGTAAGCAACAGAGAGAGGATGACCTGTAAAACTGGGGGTAGTTTTCTAAGTTGGTTCATTGAGTGAAATAGTTTGACCTGCTATGCTATAACATAAAGAAACACAGTTAATTTAGCTTTAAAGTTCCTGATACGTTTTCCTTACCAAGACAATGTTATCACCAGAGAAAGCTGTAATTGAGGACACACCTATAACAGTACAAAAGCATCGCCCATTATCACAACTCCAAACCAGGTGAATAGACTGCTTATCTCCCTCTCTGCACACACCAGACACAGAATACACAAAACTTGAAACGTGCTTTTTAGTTGAATTTTCTTAAGTAAAAGTAATCTAAGTTTGCATTCAGAATGAACCTCCTGTTAGCTGATGTATTCCCAGTTGAGCTAACCAAGATAAATTGCAATATAATCACCCATCAAAACCAGCTCTTTGGTTAAGCACTCTCAAACCGTTTATAATACACTACCTCTCCCCGCAGAGATAGGAAACACATGGCTTTATTGCAACAATACAGAGAACACTGTAGTCACAGATAAACCATGTACGTTACGGATGATCTTCCTTCTAGTCATACACTCCGTCACTCACGCTTCTTTGATTTTCATCTTCAGCTGGAAAAACAGCTGTTAAATCAGGTAACAGACATCCTGAGAAAGGTTTTTCTTTGTGAAACTGCTAGCATGTGCCATCTTGTACAGTTTCGTTCCTTTTAATTATGAGAATCCACATCAAAACCTTTTCTTTATTTGGCTAACTCACACATTGCATAGTGGGGTATCCAACTGCTGTAGGTCAGCAAAGCCACTCATTTAAGTGCCCATCAGTTTATAGTAATAGGTGACAGGGATACTGTTATGGCAATGTTGTGGTGCTACTATCGGTATTTATCCCCGAGCACGATACCTGTATATATAGCTAATATAATGAGCGTAGGTAGACTCTGTAGAGCACCTACCATAGTGGAGTGTAAATCCAGGACAGAGCTTCTAAGACAACAGAGGGACAAATAATATTGTGTATCTGATTAAAAACAGAAAAGCAATGTGAAAATCTGATTTTTGTCACATTAGTTTCATACTTTATGAACTGTGTCATCATGCTAACACATCTACGTATTGCAGCTTACTCAGACGTAATTAAAAAGGCATATGAAGGTTAAAATTTGAAATTTTATTAAAGTAAGAATGATACTGAAGAAGTCAGATCATTGACTGTGACAATAGCATGCCTAGGGTAATTACAGAAAAGATGGTGTGAACGAAATATGCTTTAAATATGCTGAAATGATCCCTTCCACTCCAACAGCCATGCAGAGACAATTGTTTTCCAAGCACAACTTAAAGAAGCTTTAGGGCTACTCTAAGCTATGCCTTGGTTCCTGCATCTTCAGACCTGGTAGGTCTGAACCATCAAACAGAAAAACGCTTGATTTGTCTGTACTCCTCCATTCACCTCCACAACATGCTTTGTTCCAGAAAAGCTTTTCAATCTTCTGAAGACCCTGGTGATGCTCTTCCATTTGTTCACATGAAGTGAGATGTGGAAAACAGCTTTTCTATCTAGAAAGGAAGAAAATACATGCTAAAAAGAAATATAGGTTTCATTTTGTTCATAAACTATTATCGTTATAAATGCAGGAATTAATATGATACATCTTAAGGACTTCATGAAAATTCTTAAGAGTGTCTTTACACAGTTTCACTGGAGAAAGAAGAATGAGTGATATGCAGAATTAACAGAAATTGTACCACAGCCATGTTAAACTGATCTCTGTGAGGTCAAGTGACTACAGAAGGACAGAGAACCGCATTACGCTACCAATCATCACGAAAGAGAGGTAGTTTGCCTTATTGTCCCTGAAAGGCAGAGTGCAAACTGTCAGTCGTGTTACAGACCCAGTTAATGCTGCAAGCCGTGCTTTATCTGGCATGGCACAGGTGGCACTATGGAGACAATCTCCTCTAGAAATTCACAGGAAAAATATAAAATATTTTTACTGGAATGGTGAGACCGAAACTATCTGAGGGCTGTGGAGGTAAGAGTGGGCAGCCAGAGAGAGGGGAAGGCATGACTGTTTCAGCTGGCTCCACAGCCTGACACTGCATGGAGTAAGAGCATTCTGCTGAAAAATTTTCCTGTATCTTTCACAAGTGTAGGTTGTAGTTCAATAAACACTTCAGTACCAAAGAGTTACCAATCCCAAAATGAAAACTCGTATTTGCCTGCATTAGCGTACCATTCCCTAATTTGGTAAAGAAAAGAAAAATACTCATAAAACCATGGAAAATACAGACACGACTTTCATCCCATCAGTCTTGAAAAGAAGCTATGCTGGTGGCTTTATTTTTTAAAAGTATTTAAATACAGCAGGGTCTACAAACAGAATTTAGTACTTGACCCAGCTGTGGAACAGGTGGAAGGTAACTATGGGGAGGAAAAAAAAAAAAAAAAAAAAAAAGGATTTTGTTTTGAAACAGCTAGAAAGCTGGCACAGCATGTTCCAAACAGGTCCTGGCATAGGCAGTGTGGATGCAAACGAGTTTGCGCTGTTTGGGATTCTTTTTTGCCAGTCAGGTTGAAACTATATTTAACTCCTCGTGCTGGCAACAGAGAAAGTGCTGTTCTGGAAGCCGAGAGCAGCTCTTTACCACAAAGAGGGTGTTTTCTACCTAGGACAGGAAACTTACTGTCTTTGTCCTCCCCTGACACAGAAGGTTCCTGATGGGGGTGTAAAGACTGAGTAGGACTGAGAAGTAAGAGCTGGGATACAAGAGACATCCCCCCTCACAGTGGTATTCTCGGTGGATTTGGGTAGAGAAGGCAACACTAGTGAAACTGTCTTCAAATCTTGTGCTCTTCTTCAGAAACAGGAGAGAAGAAAAAATGTAATTTAAACATCACTCAGTTGTGATGCTAAAATCTAGAGTACTGGGTGTCACGTCACTACTGATGCTGCCATCCACCTCTGACTGCAATGACCAGCAAACTCTTTTCAAGAATTCATCTATTTTTCATTTTTTCTCTTACTGAATGCAGCAAGTGGAATGCAGCAAGTTATTAGAGATACTGCTGTGTTTCAGCTCCCTTCACATCATCTGTTCCTGCTTTACAAGGGAAGGTGGCAAAAAGACACTTTGGCTCACCTTGATGCTCATGACCCGCCTTTTTTACAGTTGGGTTTTTTCTTCCTTTTTAAGGGAATAACACATCATTTTGATCCCTACTGGCTCCTTCCTACAAATCTCAGAGTTCCTCATTCTCTGTGGAAAGAAGTAAAATATTTTACTTTCATTATACAGAAATCAATAGGATTCCAAATACCTACGTAACTGCACTCATACTCTGTGCATTAAACAACTACTGACAAAAGCAATGGGTAATAGTTTTCTTTATAGAACACTCTGAACATCAGGTGTATTTACAAGAACAGTGTTTTGAAAGTGGAATTTGCAGGTGATCCTTATTAATGAATTTCAGCTGTAATCAATAACCAGCACTGTCAATGCTGCAAAGCATTAAAATCTAGACTGCACAGCAGACCACTACTGCAATGCCACTTTTATGTTTGCATAATGACAGCATATATGACAAAAGAAAGCACTACTTACAGAGATGCTGTCCGGTAGCGAAGAAGAGGCATCTGAAGACAGAAGTCTTCCATGTGTGCTGGTGGGCTTTCTCTCTTCATTTTTGTAAAAAAAATTAACTTGCAAGTTCTCTATTTACAGCCTTCTATGTTTGGATTGACATGACAGGGATGTAATCCCAAACTGTTACTGATTTAAGCCACCTGATTTCATCTCATTTTACTGTAGCTGGCTGTCTTGAGAGCACATGTCTACATGCTTGCTCAAATTTGGTTCAACGTTAGCATATGGTTTTAGAGAACTCTTGCTTACAGGAACAAGTCTCTCTAAGCAGTTACAGGATGAAGCCAACGTTAAGTAGGTATGTTCTAGAGATTGAATACTGAACTGGTCGTCTTGAGTGAACAAAAGTACTGACCAACAGCACGATCTGGTGGAATGAAGTATCATAAAAAGGCCTGGTACAATAAATTGAAATTTTAATACAGTTTGTGCCCCACTTGACTTCCAACATCTCTATGAAAGTCTTTCAGCTAACAGGGCTTCTGTGCTGAAGGACACATGAGTAACTTCAAAGCAGCTCTGGTTTTCACTCTGAAAAATACTGATGCTCATTTTCAACAATAGTCAGAAGCCTGAAAAACAATGATGGATTCAAAATGCCATTTGTTAGAACAAAACTCTTTAGATGTGGAGATTTTCTGTACCTGAGAAATCAGAGAAAGAAAATTTTAAAAGTATTTAACAACCAAATAGCACAAAGGTTATGTGTGCACTGTATTGTGAGTACAAGCGCTCTCTGTCAAGCTGCTCATTATATCAATACTTTGTAGATTGTCTTTGCTGGCCTCAGCATCTCCGTAGAAAATGAACATGAAAAAAGTGGTAAAATAAGAAAGAAATGGGACAGAAAGCAAGGCAAAACACAGAGGAAACAGGAATTAATCGAGGATAAAAAGACTACCAAGTCCTGGCAATACGCTGGGTGAAGGTACAGGGATTAAGGGAAGGTGTATTTTCCTTTTCAGCCAGCATGCACAGTACCTGTACAAGTCAGGTAAGTGGGCTGCAAGTAGATAGTAGAGAGTCAACCTCGAAAAGTGGGTACCAATACAAATCTCAAAGAAAAAAAAAAAAAAAACAACTGGATACTCTCTTCATTCTCTTAGTCCCCTCCCTCCACCTGAAATATCACAACTGCAATCAAACAAATCAAATAGGATAAAGAACATTTAGTGGCAATGTTTCCAAAGTGACTGGAAACACTTGGAGGTCTTTGATAATAAAGAACTACCTGACCAGGTGAAAAAAAAAAAAAAAAAAAAAGAAGTCAAACCTACTTACACATACTGCTTAATACTGTTAAATAATGCATTAACATACATTCAATGTTTATACAATTAATCTAGTGAATGCTTACAGAAACCTTGTACATTCTTGCATTTAAAAAAAAAGTAACAGTAAGAGGTGTTGCTTCAAAAAGCACCAAACACACGGCAAGAAATATTGCCAGCTGCCTTTTTATGCACCCTGGAGCATCACTAGTTCTCCTTCATGAGGAATCTTGGCATTAAAAGGGAATTTGGCAATAGAAAAGAGAATTTTATGAGCTGAATACCTTGTTACAGCCCAGAGTTGCTGTAAGAAGTAGCTGCAATTTGCTCTCAAGTTCTAGGAACTAAAACTCTGTCCTTTTGGCAATGCTAAAGAATTATGGAAAAATTTAAATTGAAATGCATGTCTGGAGGTCATAGAGTTTAACGCTCTGCTTCAAGCAGATCTAATCTCAAAACTACATCAGGTTGCTTTGGGCATCATCCAGCCATGTTTTGAAAGTCCCAAAGGACAGAGCCTCCACAGCCTCTCCAGGTGCAGCCTCAGAGTTGCACCGCTGTTAGTGAAGAAATTTTCCCTATGCCCAGGTGGGATTTCCTTGCTGCAGCTTGTGCCCATTGCCTTTTGTTCCTTTCTTGGTTCACCTTCAAGAGTGTGGCTCTGTCCTCTCTATAATATCTCCTCAGGTGGAAGACTGCTATTAGATGCTTCCTCCCCACCCCATCCTCCTCCTCACTAGGCTGAACAAGCCCAGTTCCCCTGTTTTTTTTTCTTGCTCCCTTATCAGCTCAGTGCTCCTGCACTTCTCAGTTTGCTGACACCTTTCACGTACTGGGGGCCCCAAACACCACAATCCATTCTTGTTAAACTTGAAACATCACTTGTTTCAGCCATGCACTACCAACAAAAGTGAGGCTGGCTTTGCAAAAAGATCCAGCTAAGGAACAAGAAAAGCTTTCTGGATGAAAACAGTGACAAAAGAGCAGGAAGAAAAAAAGGCAAAGAGAATGGCAGGCAGAGACTAACAGATAGGTTTGAAGAAATAAAACTCTGTCCAGGATGCAAACACACAACAGTTTTGCTGTGGTTTTATGATCAAGATATACATCCTGCAGCTGAAAGGGCAGCAACCCTTTCTCCTGCCCCAGCTGCTCATTTCTACCTACTCTTTCATCTGTGCCCAAGAGCTAGGACAGCTCTAAGGTAAACCAGACCAGGAGAAAGGAAGAGAAAGACAAACAACATTTGGCTACATCCATTCCCATATCTGGTTCACACTGTGGCCACTTCAACCTTCCCCTGGTTCAAAGGGAAGAAAAAGATGAATCCTGTAAACTGCAAAGTGATCGAACTTGACGTGAAGTTGAGTTACACTAGAGTCACTACGGGAATAACCTGTCCGCTGGAGTTGTCTCCTGAAGAAGCTGCCGTGGCTGCCCTTGGGCGAACTCCCACTTACAGTGCCACACAACGAACAGATGATAGGAAGGCTCTTGGAGCTCAGCTCTGGGCATGCAAAAAATTCTGGTGATCCCTGGCAGGGCACAGATACCTCAGCACCTACCTTGCTTTAGCATTAAAAAAGTTCTCTAAATGTCTTCCCTAAATCAATCCTGCTCAGCTTTAAGCCTTCTGCTACTGTTTCAGCACATTTCCTGACCAGCATGGTGACTGGAACACATAAGCTTTGGAATGAAATCTGGGTTGCACAGGAAGACTGACAGCACGTACCACCATTGCAGATGGGATAGCCCCAGCAGCAGCAATTCTGGTTACCCACCCTGCCGCAACAGCAGTGCTGGCTATAGCCACGGGTAGCTGCTGCAGCGGCAGGTGCCGGTAGCACCAGCAGTAGTAAGACACAGGCACTGCTATTTGCAGTGATGGTGACAGAGCAAGTAGTGTCACTGCTGACAGAGGAATATAGAGAATAGCTCTATACAGCTGTATCTATATAGCTATAAAGCTAATATCTGTGGTGCTTTGGCAGACACCACATACATAGTGGCATGGTGTTGACAACACGCATAACAGCAATGGTCTTTCACTTTTAAAAGACCACGAAGAAGATTTGCCTAGGATTATTAGTGATACTGCTTGCAATGCTAAACTGGAGATTAAAGTTTACTTCCTGGATTAAACAAATGTTTGAGTTGTCAGAGGGCTGTAAGAGCAGTCACATGTAACGTGGATATTTAAACTGACAGAACTCACTTTCAGCCACCCAGGATTCCTTTTCAACCTGTTGTTGGAGATACATACATATATAATTATTATTTTCATTGAAAGGCTAGGAAATACTTGATTTGGCCAGTTAATAATGGATTTCATGCGGAACCTCTATACTTGTGCCAAGTTAGGCAAGATCCTGAGGCAGCCAAGGGAGAGATCCCAGCATGGCCAAGTCCGTTTACCCTCTTCCAGGCACAGGCTTTGCTGCCTACAGGGAGAACCTTTGTCAGCAGCTGTGGGTCTTGAGATGAGCGGTCTAAAGTTTGCTTGGCTGTTTCTACAGCACATTTCAAGTAAAAAAAGCCCAAGACTTGGAGAAAGTAGAGCAAAGTCACCTTTCGTGTCCCTTCTGGTAATGCAAGCAAAAGCAATACCAAGACTGCCTGCACCGATGTGTAACTCGTTGACCAAATGCTGCATCTAAGCAGCCAAGAGGGGCCACGTGGCCTGCGAGCAGCTACACACAATGTACCACTAGCAGACAATGACTCCAAAAATGGCTTCAATTGCCTCCAAGTGCCCATACATCAAAATCTAATAAGCCAGAGCCCTTGCTGCTACAAGTCTGTAGCTAAAGGCCAAGAGCTGCCTTAATTTCTATTAAGAAGCACCTCCCATGAAAAACATGATAAGTCCTCGCAACTGTGACCATGATTCTTGCTCTTCATTGCGGGATTGTGTAGATGATTTATCTCTAGATGGAAAATCACACTCCTCCTCTTTTCCAGTTGCATCCTGTTTGCCATGTCACTTGTCTTGATCCTTCCTAATTCCAAAATTCTGCTTCACGCTTCTAGCTGCTCCCACTGACATTCTCATCTGAAAAGTTAATAGATGAATTCTGTATCCCGTATTCCCAGTTAATAAGGACTGCTCCAGGAGTTCAACTTCCTACCTGGTTTTGCACATGCTCATCATAATATTATCTAAATTAATCTTCCACAGCTTGCTTATGAAATGTCAGAGAAGGCAGTACAATGAAGATGACAAATCAACAATCATGAATTGGAAGCACAGTATTACTTGGCCAGAGGAATTGTATGCATGAGTAGAACTAACTCATATCCAGGGGAAAGGAAACTTTGCGTTCACTTTGAAAACCTATGCAGGATCATTCTTCACAGCAGAAGATAACAGATGTGTTGGTGCACGTGCCCCTGTTACCATGGTCTCAGAAAGACAACAGCAGCATCAGAGCTATTACAATTATACTAATCATTTTAAGGGCCATAGTAATGGCCATGCTGTCCACAAGGGGGGAAAAAAAAAAATCAATATAATAATGATCATGCAAAATGATAATGAGTATATAAATTCTGACTAACTATCCACTAGCTGGTGTGATAAAATTGCTAATGAAACCTAGCAGATTTCCACAAGGTATCTTTAGAAGAAAGAAGCTTTCATCCACAGGATATATCATGTTCTCTGTGCAAATCAGAGACGGCCGTTTTCATTGGAAGATCTGTTCAAATAATTCCTTTTTTTTTTTTTTCATGTGAAATGTTTTGCTTTTATCCATACTCCGACTGGACATGAGAAGAAAATTTTTCACCATGAGAACAGTCAACCATCAGAATAATCACCCCAGGGGAGGGGTTGACTCTGCCACATTGGACACTTTCAAGCCTCAGCTGGACAGGGTGCTGGGCCATCTTGTCTAGACTGGGCTCTTGCCTAGAAACGTTGGGCCAGATGATCCTTGAGGTCCCTTCCAACCTGTGATTCTATGATTCTATGATATAATTTGCACTGCTAGTAAAGACACCAGAACAGTTTTGTGAGGTGACAGCCACATCCAGGCATAGACTTACTGGAATTCTTCAGGTGCCACAACAAGTAAGGCAAATGTAAACCAACAAAAGCAAAGCTTGAGACCATACTGGTTTGTAACAAAACTAAATGGACTAAATAGATCAGTCAAATATTCTGAGGAACCTATGGTACCAGTTTCAGCATCCTGCTCTGTTGACCAGAGACTCTCCTATACAATTGTTGCAAGGATAAGAGAGCTTTGAGGCAGATTGTTCAAATTTTCCCTTCAACTAATACACATTCTTGTCAGGAATAGACCGTGTTACATGGGTTGATGTAAAGATACTATGGCTATTTTAAGATTTCCATAATCGTTGAATAGGTGCTGAATGGCCAAAACAGTTCCTTTTTTGCATCTGAATAAATGAGAGCTTCGCTACTGATCTACTGGTGTATTTTTATTCTTTCACTGAGAGACTTCTTCAGTTCCAGACTGAACAACCCCATCACCCCAACATACAGATATTATGACAAGAAAGACAGTGTTCCAATGAAAAAAGGCAGTGAACTGATCACAGTGCAGGAAAGCTCTGACCAAGAAGAAACTCCTTAAGACCTGCTAACAGCATTTCAAGTAAAACACATCAGAGGTGAGAACCTGGACCTAGTGAGAGCCCCAATGACAAGAAATAGTGGAGCAGAAGGAAAAACTCTCCTAAAAAGGCCTGGATCATCCGGTGAGGAGACAGGACATTTCCACAGTTGTATACCAAGGCTAAGACAACACGCGAAACCAAATTCCTTGCATTTGACACTCACATCTATAATGCTCTGACTACAGACTTACCCCCCTGGTCACCCTCAACACATGAAATGCCCTTCTATCACCAGCACTTCCCCCAGGCGAAGGGGACAAATAAAACCCCACCATTCTCAACATCCTCACTGGTGACTGTTTTTTAAAAGAGTTGTCAAATAACTGTGCCGCCCGATCTATGCAGCGTGGTTATTTGAAAACAAATGAACAAATGACATTTATCCTCCAGAATGGAAATCTCAACTCTTCTATCAATTGTCACACCCGGAGTGCACACCAGCCCCTCAAATAACCAGTTACATGCACTTTGAGGACACTACTCATGACAGTCACCCAGCACACCAGAGAAATACATCATGTTTTTGAAAGAGCCACATGGATACTGCATAAGAAATAGGTTTTATAAAAAAAAAAAATAAAAAAAAAAAAAGAGAGCCTCTATTCATTGTAGACATTGCTCTCAAACACCATCCCAAAAACTGTACAAAAAAATCCCTCAGAAAGGTTATATGTTAGAACATCCTACCCAGTGGAAAATGTTTCCCAGAGCCATCCCTGCCACTCTTTAAGCTGCCTCCCAACCTTGCTAAGCTTATCAACAGAAGGAAGCTTTTTGTGCAGAAAAAGAGAAAAGAAACAAGTACAACTTGTGAAAACCTTCCCTTCCTCATTCCCGTAAGTAGCTTCTATCCCAGACACCAGCACTCCCAAGTCTCATGCATGAGCTTACCTGGGAAGTCACATCCAACAGAGAAGCCACCCTCGTACCCCACAGTTGAGACCAAATAACTACTAAGACCAGACCGAACCTGCACAGACCACAGATAAAGCACAAACACAACAAACTGCTGCAAAAGCACCTCTCACAAGGTAATCGCTGACTCTTTGACTGTCAGTCCTGATCCTCAAGGGAAACCTATAAACTGCCCTCCACCCACAAGCCTAGGAATAAAAATTCGTAACATTTCAAGACAGCAAGACTGCGCTTCTCTGCTGCCGGATAACCTCCCCCACTCTCCACACTATCCCCGCCCATATCCATAACATTTCTCTTTCTCTGCCTACATCTAATCCAGTCATTTAAGCATGCCAGGAAACATCACGTCTTTCCCTGAAAAGACAAGTATCATATCATTTCTGCTTTCCTACAAATCAGCATTCCCACATTGAACTTGCCAGCGCTATTTCCTTTCCGAGATGATCTGATAGATACTGACTCAAAACTCTGAGGGATTTTCTCAATTTGCATTCCATTCTGAAAGCAAGCTGTCACTTTTAGGTCAGGCCTGAAGGTGGCTTGCACACCTGAAAGCTTTTCTCCTTTTCAAACTACACTGTTCGGTCTAAGGAAAGGCATTACCTCTGCATAACCTCTGCATACATCCTTAGACATCATGGCCACAACAATGCTACTATGTTTTTATACGGTTTAAAAATCAATCCATATTTACATTCCAAATAAAATTCTAAACCTTATAAAATGTTTCAAAACATGATTTTGAATCCCTAAAGGTTTAAAGACATGTCCCAAATCACTAAGGCTGTGGAAATTGGAGTGATATTTTATGAGGCCACTGTAAAATTCCGGTTCTCCAACTTAAACTTTTTACAAGTCATCACTATCCTCAATCAAAGGTTTGAAAATAGATCAGAGAGGGCTCATTGCCATTAGAGAGTAAGATAAAGCTAGAAAGACACAGAAACTCTTCATTGCTTAATATCACAAAATCAGTTGCCCTAACTACCAGTCTTCCTCAACAAATCAGCCAGCCCCAACCTCTGCTGGGAGGAATTATGCCTGTAGTCAGACTGTGGGAAAATAAACACGGATCAAAACAATGTGATATTCAAATGTCTTCACTCTCTCAACTTCCTGTTCACCATTACAAATAACTCTAATTGCCCTTGTTAAGTCTTCCATGAGATACAGAGTTTACATTTCAACACGCTCTCATTCACCTTTTCCCTCCCAGAGCCTTGGTTTCTGTAGGAACCACAGTCCAAATCTTGAGAGATGTAAAAAGCCAGCAGACGCACACTTCTGTTTGCTCCCCAACATTCACGCACATGCACAGAGGCACGCAGAGTCACAAACTTACTAATAAAATCATTTACCCATTTAAGATAGAATACATGTTTAGAAAACATTTGAACCATGGCACAGGAGGCGGAAGCTCCACTAACCAAATACTTTCTAGTTGAAAGCCTGTCGATGTGTCTACATTCAACTTATCTTTGTTTTCAAAAATGACCTGCACTCTTACCATCATGGTTGGAATTTCCCAGGGTCCATGGCTCATCGGAATCAAAGTGAGTATCTCCTCCTATTCCTGGTCCAGGAAAGTAAGCATGAGCTAGGAATCCACCTTCTCCATCAAACGGAGAACTGTCTCCATGGAAACCAGAAGCAAAAAATATCATAATATCTGCCTCCTTTCTGTCATTTTTAATTTCATGGTAAGGGACCTCTTCAAAGGTAAGTGGCGTCACTCTCTGCCAAACATCAAATGCCTGACGAATGGCTCTCCTTGTATCAATCTCTCCAACCTTGGGGGTATAGTTGTGCACACTGTGTGAATGAGAAAGAAGGGTTGTTTAAATTTGCAGAACACATTCAAGACTTCTTATTCTAATTCCAATACACAGCCACATCTACACAGTTTCCATTTCCAAAGGGTCTTTATTTTTTGCAGACACCACTTTGTGCATGCAAAGTTTTCCTGTTACAAATGAAGTTACCAACAAAACCACAGCCCTGAGCTAAAGTCTACATTTACTAATGAGAATCTTCCCAATACTTTGGTTGATCTTGCATCACTTCCTGAAAACCTGATAACCTTTCAAACCCTGGCGCAGACAGCTAAGTAATTTAGTTTAACAACATAAATGACTTTGGATTTTGTCTGAAATTATCGTGCTAAAAAGGAATCCAGTGTATGAAAAATCCCAGCTACTACAATTTTTTTTGAGAAACAGACCTTTCAGTAAACTATACAACCTTACTTACATGAGCGGCTTCATTCTCAGGACTACTCCAAATACTTAAGAGCTCGTAGGAGAGACGGACCTGACAGTTTTGTGCAACCTAGTCCATGACGGCTGATGATACAGATTATGGGGGGGGGAGGGCGGAGGGGGGAAGGTCAACTGCACATAAATTTCCCATAATTGTAAACTTTAGCTTAAAAAGTACTGTCAATGAAGTGGGTTGTGTCTGCATATAATAGAGTCAAGACCTATTAAACTTGGCTCAGGCAATATGAAATATCTGTGTCATGGAAACAACTTTCAGTCTTTAATGAAACTGGCTCGATTTAATATAAAGATTGACAGATGAAAGACTGTAACATGTTCGGCGGTAAAACAAGATATCTATCACTTGAATGGCACAGTACAAATACCGCAATTGGAAAGTTAAACAACTACTAGTTTGCCAATGGCAGAAGCGAAGCCATCTGCCAAACTGCTTCCCGTGGTTATGCATACGCTTAAGATTAGTTTTATTTATACCAGTTTTCCCTAAGGTCTAGAACAGGTTAGAAGCAGGGTCTGACTCTCAGATCTTCACATACAGAAGGTGTACCCTTTACAATTTGAAGTTAAGGAATGATTACTGGTGGAAGCTTTGAACTTGTCCCCAGAACTAGTCCCTCCTCCCGGTCTCCACAGTCCTGCACTTGAAGAATCCCCCACCTCCTCCTTTCTCAGACCTCTCAGCAGAAGCAACAGAGTGCCCCAGTCCCCGATTCTCCTTCCCTTCACACCATCATTACCTCTTCCTACACATTCTGGTACCTTCCTGATGCTGTGGTCACTCATATTTCTACCTCTTCACCACAGACTTACTTTCTGTCTTAGCCTTGTTCACTCATACCTTCTCCTTAATGTCTACATTCCTAATTCTTATTCCTCTGCAACCTCCTTTCCCTCTCAAAAAAATGAAAAGGCTATACTTTCAACTAGAGGGGGGGTTAATTTTATTTTGAAGCGATACTCTTACTGTCAGAAACTTCCATTGGCATCATTCAGCAACTGCCTTTCAAATGCTAAGGGCCTAAATGACTCCAACAAAACACATCTCTGGGAAACAACCGTCAGTACATAACATTCATTTGACGCCCGTAGCCCACCTTCAGCATATTGCCTCAGCAGGCCTAAGTCTGGACAAAAGCTCTACCACATGAGCAAAAGTAAAACATCTGCAAAAATAATATTCAGTAAAACACTGCAAATCAGTAGAGGGAGAAAGCATCATGCCCTTAGACAATGATGTTCCTTCTGTTTTAATGGTTTGCTAAAAACGACACATGATCTAAGAGCTAGAGCCTTAGATTTCTGAGGGAACAGAAAGGGACTTACTAGGCTTTTCCTGCCAAAATTAGGCAACTGATGGCTGGGATTTAGGCATCTTTACAGATCAGTTATTTTCTACTTGAGAATAGACTCATCAGTTACTCCAGTGCTCTGAAAGTATTCCCCTCCACCACATTCTCAGAATGAAAGCCTCAACTAGGCATTACAGGGAAAATCCACTTTTTAAAAGTACTAAACAAATTTGCATACCAAACAAGCATAGAACATTTTTTTTCCTCAAACAAGAAGGGGCAGGGAGGGGGCTATACCTGTAGGTTATATGCTTCTGCCTCCACTTCTGTCCAGTTAGTGCATACCGCTTTTTCCTCCGGCTATAACGTAGGTGAGGATGATCTGGCACTCCACATCGAGGCTTCTTCATCCACCTGGAAAGGAAGGAAAGAAAAAGCAAGCTAACAGGGAGTTTGGAAAAGAGATTGAAAAGAACTTGGGGTGACAAGAAGGCCTCTGAGGGGTGGCCAATGCAGACACCAAGAAGGGCTCAGTCTTCCCTCTCAGGTTTACACTCTTTGCACAGAGTTGTACACCCCACCTCCATTGGCAATCCACGCACCTCAGCACATCAAAAAGAATCCATTTTTCCTTTTGGAAACACAGATACCAGATCAGGTAGCCTTTATGTTTGACAAGAGCTTAACAGTGATAATGCCACAGAAGAGACCCAGATCAAAATTGCATGTGCACTGGGATCAAACTCTCCTATTGCCTACTCTATCCGCTCTCCATTTGTTAAAGTACCCCTGTGCCAGTAAAAAACCCTCCAACTCATAGCTTGCTAGGTAAGCCTGAACAAGTACAAACATGACCCTCCCAGATAATGACTAAGGCTTTCACCTGTAATGACCAGAACAGATCACTCCAATCTGTGGGTCACAGTCATCAAATTCTGTTAGGTCCTCCCCATAACCCGTGACTCTTTTGATTTGACTCATGATGTAGGAAACTCTTGCCTCTATGGTCAGGTGAACTGAAAGAGCAAAGGGTGCTGTCCCTTGCACGGGGATCCATGCAGTATTATCAGAGAAGTCAGGTCCCCTCCCCTTATCTCCTTTACTTCCAGCCTTAGCAGATCTTTGGCTTATTTCTTGCACCAGCTTGAGGGTGGTCAAACACTGGCACAAGTTGCCCAGAGAAGCAACAGTCTTCATCCTTGGAGGTATTCAAAACCCAACTGGACACGGTCCTGGACAACCTGCTCTAGCTGTCCCTGTCTGAGCAGGGGGTTGGAATAGACGATCTCAAGAGATCCCCTCCAACCTAAATGATTCTCTGACTAGGAGAAATAGACTGTGCCCCAGAATACTACCCCGCTTGCTGGTGTGGGCACACTCCAGAGGAGTCAGAAGTGGCTTATGGAGGAACAAATCTGCTCATCACTGCATGCAGCAGCAGGGGAAAAAGCAGATGGACAGAAACAGAGAACCTACACGTACTAGTCTGCAACTGTCCCAGCACAGCAACTTTCTGTCCCAGCCACATGCTTTAGGATTTTGCAGTGCAGCCCAGGACAGGAGATCAGAGCCCAGGAATAATGCAAGCAGTCTCTGGCCACAGCCTCCCAAGCACACCAGCACTGCCCTCAGCCTCCTGCTTTGGGCAGCTGCTGGGGACATTGCCACTGGCATTCTTCAGGCATTTTATGCATTTGAACCACTTACTCTCATGGCAAAGGCAAGTGTCCGCTGTGACGCAGTGCCTTAAGAAGACGCTGCAGGACACGGGGTGCAGAAACATGCTACTGCCTGGTCACACGCGAGAAGAGCATTGCAGCCAAACCTGACAGATTTCTCACACAGGACTGCAAATTCTCTCCCTTCTCCTCAGCAAGGCTTCCCCAACACCCCTGGCCACCTGGGGGACAACTTTTGGCCTCCATCAACTGCAGCCAGCCAATGCCAAGTAGTCCATATGTGCCCACATGCTTGAGTCTAAACAATGTACATCTTATCTATCAAAAATATTAGCCCTTCAGGAAGGGAGCATCTTCCCATCACCAGTAGATGGTTTACAAGACTCCTTTCTGGGACACCTTTTAAATGAAAACCAAATAGGCAGACACTTTGCTTCACAAGAACAGCCTTTCAGAGCGCATGTATGTGCTCCCGGTTCAGGCAGTCAGGGTGACCTTCCCTTACACCACTTCCTATATGTAAAAACTATGGGTACTTACAAATTTCAGTGCAGTCATCTGTCATCTTCTCCCCACCAAGAACAGAGCAAATGAGAGTTGTTATACATATCATACTGTACCTGAAAAGAACCCAAGCTGTGTATACAAAGCTAGCACAGATCTTCCCTGCTTATGTTACCTTACATTTAGCAGTATGGTATGTCTTTCAGAAATCTAAGTAACCTGTGGATATCAGATCTGTCTTGCCCACACAACTGCTGCCACCTTCAAAGAAAAGCGGTACATCTAAGGATTGCTTTTAGAAAAGCCATATTAATTCAACCTCAATACACTGTGTTTTTCCAAGTGTCCTTTATTTATGTTCTTTTGCACTGCTTCTACCACTTTGCTAGAGAAATGCTAGGCTTACGGTAGCCATGTTCTTCTAGATATTTCCTGAGTATTTTTTAAAAATAATCCAGTCATATGATACGGTACAGAATTTTTAGGATAACCTTATGCAAACCATAGTGTGAATTAGGTTTTCATCTCTTGAGCTTCAAGAGAGCTCCAGTACTCTGAACATCACTACCATCAGGCCCTGATTACAGTCAGAAAATGACCTAGTTTATCTTTATTAACATCACCTAGAAGACAAAAGGGTAGCAGGGGAGTGCTACCAAACCAACACGGATGTGTAGGACAAGTCACCAGGACCTTCCAGTACAGTGCTAGCTATGCTGACACAGCAGCAATACATCACCAAGCCCCTCACACCTCAACATGTTTCACGTCTGAACACCAGCTGCCCCTTCCCATCACCCGCTTGATGCCCAGCAGGCTGTGGGAAATCAGCCTCCCCCCCAGATTAGTCCCATGCTTTCAAAGTCGATCAGAACTGCACAGAGACTCGACCAAAAGTTAATTCTCTCAAAGGTAGTCAAATTCCCTGCCCATGTGTCAGCTCCATCACAACGTACAGACACAGAGCAGGGCGCAGGCTGTTCCAGAGGCAAGCTGTAACACTGGCACCCTGGGCTTTAAGGGCTTCTCGAGCCAAAGCTTCCAAGCTATCAGCATTTGCAGAGCTACACATGGCTGCCTAACTCTTCTCTCAACCCCATTACATTTAGGCCTCTCTGAATCCCCACATTCTACCAGTTTGTTCTAGAGCTCAGCCACACACTTCCTGAAACAGACCTAGAAAAAAGCCCAGCTACCTGGTTAGAGCTAGGCAGTGCCCAAATTGTCAACAGCCTGTGCTAACATCAAGCTGAGAATGTTTATCTGGACCAGTTCCCTGGTTCAACTTACTTCCCAGACATATGGGCCCTAGTCTAATCACGTGGGCCAGGGTACAGGTCCAGCTATCTCTTCTTTTTTCAGCAGGGCAGATCTATGGCAAAATAATCACAAAGCTGCAGCTTGCTGCCGTTGATCTTCTTTAGCTGAGCTTTTCGACAGCCATTCTCTGCTGAGGAGTTTGGATAACCTTTTCTGTGTTCCAGGGGATTTATAAAAACATATCGCATCAGAAACAACATCAAAAGACAATTACTTGAAGCAGGATTCAGATACTTATGGTTGCTTCCCCCCCTTTTGTTTTAAATGGGGGCACCAATAAAATTGGATCATCAAAATTTATACTTGGCACTGTTCACGCATCGACTATTGTGTTCCTCCATCTGCTCAGCATGCAGAAAACAGGTAATTTCCAAAAGCAGTGACATCCATCTCTTGTCCAGATGCAGCAGCTTTCACCAGTTCAAGCTCCAAGCCCTCCACAAGACTCTCCTAAACAGAGGAAGCTGCCACTCTCCATTGCCTGCTGTTGAGCTGGTGGGAGTGGTATCTTTAAAAAGCTGTGTCATGTATCCCATGGCGAAGGACCCACACAACAGGATCAAGACAAAGCACAAGACACACAAGGCACTTCCAGCACAAGTAAGACTAGTTCTTGGTTTACTCCAGGGCCATGAGATTAAGACAAACACAACAGTCACCACCGCCTTCTCTGCCGGCATGCTCCCAGGGCTGTTTCCTTGCCTAGCTGCTGAGCAAAATTACAACTCAACCCACTAGCTGCAGGCAGAGAGAACATTCACTGAGGCACTGTCAACTGTAGGGCATGGGAGGCTGGTTTACGTATTCTCCCCTGCTCTCCCTACAGGAGCTGTGTATCCTCACCTGCTACCTTGAGACAGCCCCTCTCCTGAAGGGACCCCCATGCCACTGTCCTGTTGGGTACCAGTAAGCAACACCAATGGTGGTGTTCCTTGTCATTTCCGACTCCCACTGGCAGCACCTGCACGGTAGCTTTCACACACCTGGATACCACTTTTGGAGGAAAGAACAAGCTCAGGATTTAGGAGGGTGTGGGGAAGGGGATGAAAAACTTCAGGCTTCCATAGTAAGCATAAACAAAATATGCAGAATTTGTTGCCTAACAAAGAAAATACAGAAAATAATAACTTTGCATTCTTGACTGATTCTACAGTCACTTTGAAGGGACAGAGCTTATAACGCTGACAGAAGTGACAACAAAAATTCATAACTGCAATCTGAGAACTCCTAACACACACTGAACTAACCGCTTAGCAAACGCCTGAGTAAGCCAGAGCTCTTGGAGCCAGCCTGCCTTGCCAGCTCTCCTTTCCAGCCTGAGGAAGCGACAGCCCCACAAGGCCCAGCCAGACAGTTTTGAGTTGGAGGGCCAACTCAAAACACAGGCTCACAGCTAACAGCAATTGGGACCTCTTTTTCCTTTCATGTAATTTCTAGGTAGGTACTCCTGCTCCACCCTGTCATACAACATATGGACCTACTGATTCAGGACAGATGGAGGCAGAGCAACCGAACATGCCTGCAAAGCACGCCCACGTTTGGTTCCAGCCAAGGTTTCAAGCCTTTGGAGACACGACTTTCAGAAGAGGGAACCATTTAGGTTTTTCACCCCTCAGCCTTCGGGTGTTCATGCACCAATCAACCTCTGCTCATTCATAAACTCAGCAAAACATGGGCAACACAGTCCTTTCCTCCAGAAAAATACTTTTACTTATTAAAGCAGGGTCCCCCACAGACAGTTTGGTCCATTCCCTTGTCACCCACAGGGCAACAGAAACAGCTCCCTAACTTTCCAAACTAGCACTCTAATATCATAGCCCCTTCTTCCCCCACTCCCTTCCAACTCATAAGCATCCCAACTGCGAGCTTCTACACACCAACTGCACGTACACAAGATTGCTTTCTGGCTCTGCTTCAGCATTCACTTACAAACCGTGCTATTAATGGCAAAGAGAACTCGGATGGAAAATCCTTTAAAAAGCATTTAACTTTCCAAACTAGCACTCTAATATCATAGCCCCTTCTTCCCCCACTCCCTTCCAACTCATAAGCATCCCAACTGCGAGCTTCTACACACCAACTGCACGTACACAAGATTGCTTTCTGGCTCTGCTTCAGCATTCACTTACAAACCGTGCTATTAATGGCAAAGAGAACTCGGATGGAAAATCCTTTAAAAAGCATTTCATTTTCAAAAAAAAAAAAAAAAAAAAAAAAAAAAAAAAAAAGGTTTTTTCTTTCCCGTAAAGGAAA
>NW_009258759.1:14202-17261 GCF_000687185.1 Egretta garzetta | reverse complement strand
AAAAAAAAAAAAAAAAAAAAAAAGCAAACAAACAGGATTTTCTCTATCCCTGAATGGATAACAAGGGGCTTTTCCTGTGAGCTAAAGGAGGGCACTATACATTCACTGGTGAGGCACTCCCAGTCCAGGATGATCCCCTCCTGCCTAATTCACTAATTTCTTCTGTTTCTCCCTCTTCTCGTAGCCTGGAAGGCATGCAACCGAACCCCTTTGTTCTTCACACTATTTGCTTAATTTGTGCCCCCTTCTTTTGTGCTACTGTGCCCCTTTTGCCAGCAGAGTGCCATAACAGGAGAGGTGAAGAACTAGGCAGAGCACGCTCTGAAAGGGTCTGCTAATACAGTAAGAAAAGGTCAAAGGAAATCTCTAAGCAGGGTCTAAGCAAGTTCTATTACTTGTGCTTTTTTTTTTGGCCCACTATGGGATGCTTCTTTCCCCAAGAAAGCATTAGTAAGACCTTATCTGCATTCTGCTTAGTCCACAGATGCTCCCCTAATCCAGACCAACAGCTGACAGACTCAGCCAATTCACGACATCCAGGCAATCAGACGATAGCAAGGCAGTCAGGTAGCAGCAACAAATGCCACTTCCACACCAGAACACCACTTCATACCACACACTGAAGAGCAGGCTAAAAGGCAACAGCCTTCAGAGAACAAAGTCCCTCTGGCCTCGGTGATTTAGACCAATGCTTCTGTGATATCAAGACACCGATAACAACAAATAACACATGGTCAACACGCAGCAGAGAACATCTAATGTCCAACAAATGGCAACCACCAAAGCTAAGTAGTCTTCACTATCACCATCAGACTACAGCAACTCACTTCAACTTGGAAATACAGATCTCCATGAATAGCATCTTTGAAGATCCACAACTCCAATTAAGAAATACATGAGAAGCCATTTCTGGAGCCACATTTTCACCTAAATCCAGACAGAGATGGAAATAAATGAAATCCTTGATGTTTTCCGCCTTCAGAAGCTCACAGGATTCAAACTTTGCCTGTGCACCAGCAATGGGGATCTATGTACAAAGAACAACATTTAACAAGAGCTTCTCCTGGCACTCAAAAACGGTTGGCAAAAAGAAAAGGTGGAGTTGTCCATGCGTTTTTGTTAGGGACACCTTTTCAAAATCAAGAATTCTCTGGCTGAGTCAGGCAAATCTACCCCTTTTGAGGGCTTCTTGTAGCTGGAATAGCTACCCAGGTAATTTGACAACGCGTTAAAAAAGGGAAAGACAAAATTAGCCTACGTTAATCTTACTCAATAGTTGTCTCGTCCAAAACTCCTGTTACTGGGATCCCATAAAACTGTTGCATAGTGGCAACTGCAGACTGCACAGCTTTTCCCGACTGCAAGGCAGACATTTGGCTGTCAGATGGAAGCAAGTAGCCGTAAGTTTTTAACCAACCCTGAAAAAGAAAGAAACAGATGGTAAGATGCCATGGTAAGTTTTCAGCTTAACAGATCAGAACGTTTCCTCAAAAGAAAAAGTGACAAACTTGCCCAAAAAATTCAACCACCTCTCTTTTTGGTTACGTTTGCAATACCATCTAATCCTCAGGAAGGGCTGAAGACGCGGCTTCATACCACCTGTCCTGACAGGAGAACGCAGACCTGCCAATTAAAAATGTCTGTCATCCCTACTGAGTAACTGGGGCAGACTGAGGTCTTTGGAGCACCGGAAACGCCTGAGAAGCTCTGTCCTTGTTCCAGAGACCTCCTGCACACCATCACCTTGCCATCACGAGACTTTTCAGCCCCCACAGTCCCCCTGTCCACCACCTACTGCTGCTTCTGGACCAACACTCCAAGCAAATAGCTTCACTGGCCTGGGCAAGCCCCGCAAACACAGGCTCAGCATTATGCTTGCACTGAGCACAGGAGTATTTCCTTAAAAAAACAAAACCAAAACCCAAAAAAACCCATCACCAAAAAACCCCCACACTCGAAAAGTTTGCAAGGACTCTGGTTAGATGGATTTCTTCTACTAACTAATCTAGCAAATTGTCAGCACAGGAAAATAGCCAACTCTCCTCAAGGAGCTTTGTCCCTTTTCCCCACCTCCCCTGCAAAATGCAGCCTCAGATAAAACCACGCATCAAACTTGTCAAAATGCTAAGGACAGCACTTTCAAAACCACCCATTAGTTCAGAATTTTTTTTTTCCTCCCCTCTCTTCCCCCCTCTAACTTTGATACCATGAGAAAAAGGAATATTAATTCACCATTAAGTGCAAATACCAATAAAGCCTGAATGAAGGCTTGCTTTCATAAACTCTTCACCATAACTTTTCATGCACACACCCCAGCATTTCTCACTTCTGGCCAACACCCCAGCCCTCCAACTCAATGCTTATACCAGGATTACTATGGGATCGACATATATCCCTTAAGCTTTTTCCAGCCACGAGGATGATCCACCTGACCCACAGGACACAGCCCTCAACCGATGAATGATCTGCGTGCGCTGCTCTCGCATCGGCAGCCCGATCACTCAGAGCAGGGGGGAGAGGAGCAGCGTGTCTTCCCTTAATGTAACACAGCAGAGGGAAAGGGGCTCGAGTCAGGAGGAGCACAAGAGGGAGAACAATCCCCATTTTTTTGTGGCAACAAGAAGATACCAGAATCCATCGAGAAGAGAGACAGGCCTTGCCTCTGAAGCAGGAGAAAGAAGGTGCAAGACAGCATCTGGGTCGGGTATGTTAAAGTTCACCAAGTAAATGGAGTCACAACACTATTCATCACGGACATCACCAAGGGCTTGAGTCAAAGCCAAGCTGCAAAACTGCCTGGAGACTGGACATTGCTACCATTGCCTTGGCACCAAGCGTTGGCTTCCAACACAGTGTGCTGGAACACGCAGACCTTCGGTCTGACCAAAATAAGCTGTCCTTGAGCAGCAAGGGCAGAGCACTCGAACCAGAACAGCTCTGAGTGGGGCTGCCCTCGCGCACCCCCCTTCCCTCACAGCCAGACTTGGACGCGATGCACGCAGGGGCACGAAGATCAGCTCCTCCCGGGAGGCTGAGGAGGGGCACGGCTGCCTCCGCCT
>NW_009258759.1:9477-13366 GCF_000687185.1 Egretta garzetta | reverse complement strand
TCCACGCAGCCGCCTGTGGCTGCAGGGAGGGGAGAACGCAAAGGGGCTGGCCGCGGCCCCCGGGCCCGGCGCCAGCACCGGGGCCGGCCCCAAGTCTTCCCCCGCAGGCCTCCTCCCTCAGGGCGGGGTTGATACCTGTTCTCGAGGGCCCCGCTCCCTGCCAGGGCTGCCTCGCGCTGCCGGGAGGCCGTCAGCAGGTGTGTGCAGGAGGCCAGCTCAGCACACCTCCTCCCGACGAGGAGAGGAGAAGGGGGCCGACAGTTGGTTCCCCTGAGGCCACCCCAGTTGGAAAGGAGGTGGTGTGCTTCTGAGATGTGCACCCGGGTGGAGGCATGGGTTTCTGTGCTGCCTCAGAGAGACCCAAGGGCTTTGTCACACTCCCTTTCTCTCCTTTGTTTCGTTCAGACCAAAAATGATGCCGCCTCGTGGTGGGTTGAAGGAGGAGGGGGTTGTGGATAGCAGCCCCCCTGGCCCAGCCTCATTGAGTTCAGAGGGTCTGAATGAGCAGCCTGCACTTTCGCACATGCATAATAAATGATTTTTATTAGGGATTTTGGGTGGGGGGAGACGCTGCCCCACCAGGTAAATCACTTCCTCTTATCCTTGGCTTAACCATACTGACACCAGAAGTTTAAATTCTTACCTGCTGGGCAGGGAATCTTGGAGCACCGCACCCCCAGCCAGCCTGGTGCACTGGGCAGTTTGGCTGGAAAATCTGAGTTGTGTGACAGGCGGCAGTGCACCGGTGATGCACTTGGAGCTGGAGGAGTCACCATGCCTGGGAATCCTGGGCCAGAAGGTGCTGCTGCTCCCCCGGAGAATCAGTGAGGACACTGGCTTTGAGAAATGAGGAACGGGGATTTCATCTTTTTGTCAAAGCAGCTTTTTGAACCTGCTCTGCTGCAAGGCCTCTTGTCCCTCAAGAGAGCCAACAGCACCTTCCGGTTTGGTATCGTCAGCAAACTTGCTAATGGTGCGTTCAACTCCTGCACCCAGATCATTGATAAATACATTGAACAGAACTGGCCCTAGGATTGAGCCCTGAGGAACACCGCTGGTGACCAGTCTCCAGCCAGATGCAGCCCCATTCACTACAAGTGTTCGGGCCCTGCATTCAGCCAGCTCTGTACCCAGCGCAGTGTGAACCTGCTTATCTCACAGTTGTCCAGAAGGATGCTGTGAAGGACAGTATCAAAAGCCTTACTAAACTCTGGAAAAACATACCCCCATTCTCAGGGATGTTAAAGCCTTTGGGGGACGACAACTTCTAATTGCGTATTATTCAACTCAGCCTGATCTGGTAGCACAAGGATCTGTTGCCTGCATCTGCACAGCACTCTTAGCTGGAGTAAAAAAATCTAGTGCTTGGACACTGTCTGATGGTACAAGTGAAGGCAGGCAATGTCACCACAGCAAATAAATCCCTGTGAGCTCATTCTAACAGTGGAAAACATTAACATAAGCAGTGTAAGACACCAAACCCTGCTGTTCTAATCCCTTTACCTGGGGAAGGAACTCCATACCATGACTGCGTAGTAACAACCTGTGAAGCTGAAAAGGCTTGAGGAGATTTAACAGATTTTGGGGCCATTTCTAGATCCCAATCTGGAACTGTTTGTAGATGGGTCCTCATATTATCTGAACAGCAACTGTGTTATGGGTTATTCAGTAACTACAGTGAGTGGAGTAGTAGAGACTTCACCACTCAGTCCAAAGCTGAGTGCACAAGCAGCAAATTTAATTGCTTTAACAAGGGCCTGCCAGCTGGCCAAAGACTAAATATTTATACTGATGCTCAACATGCGTTTGGAGTATGCCATGCTACTGGGCAGTTATGGAAGCTGTGTGGGTTTCTACTCCTAGTGGAAGTAAAACATCAAATGCTCCTAATTACGGAACTGTTAAAAGCTGTACAAATCCAGAGGAACTTGCTATCATCTATCATCCATCAGCCAGCCCATAGCAGCAGGAGGACAAAAGAAGAGACAAGGAATAGTCTGACAGGTACAGCTGCTAAAGCCACAGCATGGCAGCCATACGAACCACTGGGCTTCCAAACAGCCCAACGGTCCGGTCTGGTGGTGCCTGCTCCTGCAAAGATGTGTTTGGCTGTTCAGGCTGAAGAAATTGACTCCAGGAAAAGGTATGAAGTGACCAAAGAGTCCCAGGGAATGTGGGAAGCAGATATGTCTTACCTGTCTTACCGAAGCAATACCCCATTCCCATAGCAAAAATGCATCACCATGCAGGGCATTTTGGGACTGCTGCAGTAGCCCTGACAGTGGTAAAAATTGGTTCATGCCAGGAATTTATGCTGCAGCCAAATAGGTAACTGTGTCTTGCATGCACTACCTTTAGCCTTAGAGCTTTTATCCCATGGTTAGGGGTTGTGTGGGAGACTGAATAGCCAGGTAACTGTCTCAAAGCTCGCTCCTTTGTGTGCCAATCTGTGAAGACCAGCATTGCCGCGGGCAAGCTGGTTTGCAGACTTGCTGAAGCAGTGGACACCCAGGTGGGGCCACCTGCCCACCCGGGCTTGCAGTTTGCTGCCACTCCAAGCGTGTGAGCAGAACCCTGCCCCGGCACAGCAACGAGAAGGTGCGTGAACAGAGCCTGCCAAAAGTAAAGCGCTCAAAATGTATGCGCATGTGCTGGGCTGTGCTCTATAAAAGAGGCTGCAGTCTCAGACTGGGCGGGGGGACGGATGGGACTTTGTGGGAGGCTGTCGAAGACCTCGGGGAAACCACCAAAGAGTCCGTGTGCGATCACCGAAGACCCCAGAAGCATGGACCCTCGGGACGCCGCGGATCCATGGTGGTGACTGCTCTCTTCTATCTGGACCTCTCACTTAATTTCCCATTTTCCCTTCCTTCCTTTTCTATTGCTGCTTTCTCTCTTTCCCCCAAAGAGTTAATAAACGGGTGGGCTTAGGACATCTGACCTCGTTTGTGTCTTAATCTCTTTCGAAGGGATCAAACCTGACATGAGAGGCTGGTCCGGGCGCCCCTGGCCTCCCAGACTCGCCTGAGGTCGATGAGAAAGCAAGAGGGCCTTCCTCTCATCCAAACAAAATTGGATCCTAACATTTAAATTGGCATCACGGACAGGATCCCTCCAAGTGAGTGTCCTATTGCCCGCCCGTTCTGGTTTCACCTCGTCTTACATGGGTGCCTGTCAGGGACGTTGGGGGTGGAACTGTGCAATGAATTGATACTGCTGCCTCCCCGAGGTGCCCACCCCGCACTTGCTGTAGCTCTGTAGCTCTGTTTTGTCCTAGGTGCGCACCTCTCAGGGATGTCAGGGCTGGAACCTTGTGTTGAATTGATGCTTAGGTGCTGCCTCCCTGAGACGACTGCCCCGCACTTGCTGATTAGTCTTAAGTGAGTGCTTAAAACTTAAGTGCTGCGTTCCTGGGACGACTGCCCCTCTCCTTATCTAAGCTTTGCCTTGTTTACGTGAGACCTCCCAGGAACGAATAGGGGGTGGAATAGTCTGTTTAATTTTTTGGAGAAACACAGTGCCCGGAATGGATTAGGCGCGGAGCAATTGGGAAGATCCTGCTTGTGCCGTCCTCGGCGCCAGCCTGGCGGCGGCGGTGTAGGCAGAAAGCTACCACCGTCGCGCCGCCGAATCTCAGGTTGTTGAATCCCTCCAAACTGTGGTTCAAACTGTTATATATGTCCATCTGATTCGTGTTAATATGGAACAGTGCTAGGGCCGCATGATGACATACCCTTGTATAACCACAAGCCTAAGAAGGGCAGAGAGGTTAATGTATGTAGTTCTTACCTTGCACCCCCCCCAGCCGCCTCCTCACAGGGGGAAGGGGAGGGGGGCTGGCTGGGCACCAGGGCGGCATCGGCCGCAGCCGGCTCCCCACCGGGGGGGG
>NW_009258759.1:0-1419 GCF_000687185.1 Egretta garzetta | reverse complement strand
GGAAATGACCTCCTGAAGCTAATTTTAATACAAAGCGGAGACAGGTTATGCATATGTATAGGCATATCGAAAAACTTCATACATATGTAATATTTTGCTACATATAAACGGGCAAGTTGCCACTTGAGGGATGCATGTTAGGTGGAGCGATCCCCCATGCATCCGGCGCCGTGAATAAAGAATGCCTGCCTTCTAACACTACATTGGTGTTACGAGGTTCATTCTTCCCGATTTCGGTGACAAAGGGGAGGCAGAAGGATATTGGGGGCCAGAAGTATTTTCAACTACCGGAGACCCCCGAGCCCCTGGTCCCTAATGCAACAAGTGGCTTATTGGGCTGCAGGGTTAAACCCCCTGGAAAGTGGGGACCCCCTCACGGTTACAGGGGCCATGGGCCATGGATCAGGTGGTGGACAGCGTGCAGAAAGGGCGTGTCTGCAAACGATATGCGACTGGGAACTGGAACCCAGGCAGGAATCCCCGGTGATGATGCTGGTAGATCCTGAGCAGATGACCCCCCTTCTAAGGGGACTCCCTGGCTCTTTAAAACCGGTTGGCATGCAATTGCAAGGAAAAATAGAGGTGATAGCTCAGTGTGAGAGTCACAGCAGCCTTAGAGGGGCTCACTCCCCATTGGTTTCACCGACCCCTAGATAGGAAAATGCGGACTTGGGGTGAAGTAGTCCGCAAGATAATCAATTATGGGTGCAAATATGGCCCCCTTGGTCCCCCCACTTCTGAAACAGACTCCAGGAATCTGAGGCGGGCCAAAGTTAAAACGATCACGGGCCCTGGAGGCACAAAGGGGCCACCCCTCATAAAACCACCAAGGGGACAATGACAACAACGTTTTCCAGACAAGCACAGCAGCTTGTGGACAAACGGCTGGCAAAAGGGGATCCCACGGGACCTCATGGATGGGCTGCCAACAGACAAGTTGGAGAAACTGGTGACCGGGTGGCCTGATAAACCAGTGAGCAGGGAAGCTCCATGATATTTGAAAAGTCATGGCAGTCAGGTGAAGTCCCTGGTCACTGGAAAAAGAGAAACATCGTGCCCATATTCAAAAAGGGTAGAAAGGAAGACGCTGGGAACTACCGACCTGTCAGCCTCACCTCTGTGCCTGGGAAGATCATGGAACAGTTCCTCCTAGAAGCTGTGCTAAAGCACATGGAGACCAGGGAGGTGATTCGAGATAGCCAGCATGGCTTCACCAAGGGCAAGTCCTGCCTGACCAACCTAGTGGCTTTCTATGATGGCGTGACAACAACAGTGGACAGGGGAAAACCAAGGGACATCATCTATCTGGACTTCTGCAAAGCCTTTGACACGGTCCCCCACAACATCCTTCTCTCTAAATTGGAGAGCTATGGATTTGATGGGTGGGCTGTTTGGTGGATAAGGAACTGGCTGGATGGT
>NW_009258758.1:1084510-1097515 GCF_000687185.1 Egretta garzetta | reverse complement strand
TGGATGACACCTAACAATGCTAAAGTGGAAGTGTTGCTGATACCAGCTCCTGTTTTGGGGCCAGCAGGTGCACCAGGTAGATTTTTTTCCTTTCTATAACACTACTCTTATGCACAAGACAGGGAAGAATCCAGCTGAAGAGCTGCCAAAGAGCCACTGAATGGACATAACTGCAGTTCAGTGACTCCATCACTTTCCATGTCCGAAAAAGCATTCAGAGTTGGACAGGAGGGACTGTCTGCCAAAAAGTGACCTAGACCAAAGTGGGAAAGTAAATTAGCTAGCAGTGCTGAACAAAATGATACAGTAAAATCGAAACTGCAAGCTCAATAGTATTATTTAACAGTCCAGAAGAGAAGTCTGCATGTCTTTTAAACATTAATGTTTGAACCATACAATTCATGATGAGAGTCATCATCCTCAGTTGAGAGATGGAGGTATGTGCTCTGTGTTGTGAAATGACAAAGTGGCAGTTTTAGATGGAAGTGAGAACTGGGCCTTAGCTCTGAGTCTGGTGTTACTTAACCTAAGAGAGTCAGTGGAGCTAAGGAAGTCCATAAAAGACAGAGAAGGAAATTATGAATGCATCTGGCAAGAACAGCCAGGACAAAGACAAAAGAAGAAAAAGAAAAAGGCAAAATAATATCAATTCGGGCTGAAAAAAAAAAGAGAGAGAAAAAATCAAAGCAAAATAGACTGAGATAAAAGAAAAGGCATAGAAAAGCCAAGTAAGGCAAAAAAAAAAAAAAAAAGGGTGGAAAAGATAAGAGAAAAGGCAAGGGAAAGTTGGAATATTAGGTCATCTAGTCAACTTTGGGTGTCATATTGGTAGGGGTATGATTTTCCCCAAAAGGAAAAACATTTAGCAGGAATAATGATGGAGTGGGATTAACTAATATTTTGCCCAGGAGTAAGATAGCCACCTCAAACTGAAAGCCAAACAAATTGAGAATGAAAAAGGGAAGATTCAAGGAAGCTGTTCAGGCTACATTTGACACCTTATCTACATAGTTTACTGTGAAGGTCTCAGAACACCTCATGGTAATACTATGGAAAGCACAAATTAAAGTTTCTTCCACAGGACGAGTTCAGACTGCCAGGAATATTTTTGCTACACCCATGATTGTCACACCGTATTAAGGTTGCATCAAATCTTTCTTCATAAGTACTTTGAAAGATTTATCTAGTTTCCCTGTAAGCACAGGTTCATTAATGGAGGTGATTTCAGTAGTAGGTATCTGTACTTTGGTCAGTGTATCTTAACAAATAATGAATACACTGAGTTTTGTATAGTACTTAATTATGATCTTTCTGAATGAAGTCTATTGTAGTTCTCTATTCAAGTATCAGTGAGTCCAATTATCCTGCTATCATATCAAGCTGCACACCTAGACAGTTTTGATGTCCTTTGCTAAGTTATCTTGTTGTTCAATGAAACTTTCGTTTTGCAACAGTTCCAATTTTGGAAACATCTTAATAGCTATCTTTTGTAGACAGTGTGCCGATTTTCCATTCTGCAGCCGTCAGGTGGATATTTTTTGCAGATATAACTTCATTAATTCCCAGTAAGTTACTCTGAGCCTAGCTCAGAGCAAACCTCAGCTGGTTTATGTCTTCATACCAATGATCAGAAAAAGCTGGAAAATCTGAGTTAAATTCTCTTAGAATAACAGAGGTTCAAATTCAGTTAAATTGACATTAGAAGAAAAGAATGTTCAAATTACTCTTGGAAGCCAAAATACTCAAACTGAATACGCTTCTACTGTAACATCTCCTTAGTGCAGGTGGGCCTGACAGCAAAATATGCTGTGTCAAGCAAAATTGCCATGGAAAAGCAATTTGTATACTTTATATCTGCCCAGTAAAAAGGCAAGAGGGTGAGCTCAGATGAATTTTAACTATTCACTAAATAATGAAACTAAAGGCAAGGTAGTCAACAACCAAAGACCAAAGAGAAAAACTACAAATAAGAGCTCCCAGGCTGTTTTGGTTTGTTTTGTTTTTTTAAAAAAGTATAAATGGCATGATAGGAAACAAAGCAGGGCTAAAAAGTAACAAATACAATACTGGGAAAATGGAGACTTACAGGAGAGAGGCAACAAAGAAAATTAAAAACACCGAAGACCATGATGTTCTATCCAGTTTGATCTGATTACCAAAGGGATAATGGAGAGAAAGTGTTCGCAAACTTAACTGTTAGGTGACAAAAAAGTGCAATGATTGACTGTTGCTTTGAGAAGGAACACTACAAGTGTCTTCGAGGCCTCCCATCTTGCTTGTATTTCCATTATTCTGTTTCATGTTTGAGGAGCTTTTAATCAAAAATAAAAATGTTCTAGTCACCAAAAGCACAAATTTATCTGTGTTGGTTTTTCCACATCAGTCCCACTAGTAAAGGCTGTACAAATCAAACTACACCTGCTCACCTCTACTTCTAGTAGCACTTCCATGAATAGCTTTCTGTTTCATGACAGGTGAATAAAAATAAAAGTAAAGCTGTTGTGGGAGATGACAACACTTTCATTTTTCATAGCATGCAGCCATACTAAGTTAAACAAGTGTGGAAGTGTGTTTGCCTTCAGGCCAGTGTTTCTCTAGAGTAGTGGTTTCAGTAGGTCTTCCAGTTCTAGGAACCCACCAGCTGTCATCTTTACAGAATACAAATTATCAACTTGTTTTGAAGATACTTGTTTGAAGAAGCTTTTGTCTGGGTTTTTATTTTGAATGGTGGCTTGGTTCTTTAGTGTTTGCAGCAAATAGCATTACATTCATCACTGTATCCGAGTAAATACCACATGGACATATGAAAACACAGTTTTTCACTGGAGTTCAATACTTCTTGAAGTCTACAAAATTCTGAAGTCTGCAACAACAGTCAGGGCTGTCAGAGATACAGTGTATGAAAAAAGGATGTCATCATGGCTCTAAGGCAGGAAAAATCAAAGTAAGCTACAGAACTCCCACCAAATTTCTCAGCAGAGCAGCATAGATTGTTGAGTACAGAATTTGGCTTTCTTTCCATATGCATGGAAGAACTGACTGAATAAAAAGGAAAATATGCTTGATCACTTTTTGAAAGGTGTATGTTGCTTATCTAAATAAAACGTGTTTGAGACAGGTTAATAAAGAAAAAAACAGAGACACTTAAATGAGAATGAGCATTTTCCTAGGTTGTTTTTCATAGGCTTAAAGATAGATTTGCTCTGTTTTTAATAAGCTTTTATTTACAGCTCCCAAGATTAGCCTCTAAGCAACCAATCAAGTAGCTCTCTATCACTCTGACACAAAAAGATTTGGGAATAGTAATCCTTTGAATAAGAAGATATCAGCATTCGGAAGCATGCCGAGTTATAACAAAAATTTCCACTTGACTTAGTGCATTGTTTCTAATTCTTTGCTTGAAAATCCCTTTCCACTGCAGGAATGACAATAGTGTCTAGACTTAGTGGGCTCCAACTACATCTGGTGCTAAATGATGTTGTCCCCAAAATTTCATCTCAAACAATTTACTGTAGCTGAATGTTTTGCCCAGTTTTTTTGTAGATGTATTTACAGAAAGAACTATACATATTTCTAATTACATACTCCTTACAGCTTAGGTGATCAGTCCAATTGCTTTGTTCCATAGCCTGGCAGTTACTATATGGATTTTTCAACAGAAGCTATAGAAGAAGATTGCTGGCACATCATGTGCACCACATATCAGTGCGCAGTGCAGCCCTGCATGTGCATTTTATGACCATTCTTTCCCCTGTGGGCTGTGAGCAGAGCAGGTGTTGCAGGAGACATAATTCTCACTAATTCTATGTGGGAAGATCACATTTCCAAATACTTTTGTTCCTCTTGCAAGTCATATAGTCAAGCTTCTTTTCATTAAATTTGCTTTTGCTAGTTGAACACAGGTAGGGATGCCACAGAAGCTTCAGAGCAGAATCAAACTCGGTAGTTCTCCATCAAAAGCTTAAAGCTTTTGGAGTTCACCGATCTGTACTGCACATTAATGAATGTTCATTTACAAATTTAAAAGAAGCCCATTAAATATATACCAAAAATTAATATGATAGTTAAAAGATCCTAATATCACTACTGCATAATAATGGATCAATTTTTTTAAACAAGAGTCAGTTTTTACTTTTTACACAGCTTGATATATTCACAGAATCATACAGAATCACAGAATAGCAAGGGTTGGAAGGGACCTTGGGAAATCATCTAGTCCAACCATTCTGCTAAAGCAGGTTCACCTAGAGCAGGTTGCACAGGACATCATCCAGGCAGGCTTTGAATATCTCCAGAGAAGGCGCCTCCACACCCCCCCTGGGCAGCCTGTTCCAGTGCTCTGTCACCCTCAAAGTAAAGAGGTTCTTTTGCATATTCAGCTGAAATCTCTTGTGCTTCAGTTTGTGCCCATTGCCCCTTGTCCTGTCTCTGGGCACCACTGAGAAGAGTCTGGCTCCATCCTCGTGACATCTACCTTTAAGATATTTGTATGTGTTGATGAGGTCCCCTCTCAGTCTTCTCTTCTTCAGGCTAAACAAGCCCAGCTTTCTCAGCCTTTCCTCGTAAGAGAGATGCTCCAGTCCCCTCATCATCTTTGTTGCCCTTATCTGCACTCTCTCTAGGAGTTCCTCATCTTTCTTGAACTGGGGAGCCCAGAACTGGACACGGTACTCCAAGTGTGGTCTCACTAGGGCAGAGCAGAGGGGGAGGATAACCTCCCTTGACCTGCTGGCCACATTCCTCTTAATGCACCCCAGGATACCATTGGCCTTCTTGGCAACAAGGTGACAATGCTGGCTCATGGTCAGCTTGTCATCCACCAGGACTCCCAGGTCCTTCTCAGCAGAGCTGCTTTCCAGCAGGTCAGCCCCCAGCCTGTACTGGTGCATGGGGCTCGACCTCCCCAGGTGCAGCACTCAGCACTTGCCCTTGTTGAACTTCATCAGGTTCGTCTCCGCCCAACTCTCCAGCCTGTCCAAGTCCCGCTGAATGGCAGCACAGCCTTCCAATGTATCAGCCACTCCTCCCAGTTTTGTGTCATATTCACTTAAATCAATTTCCTTTTTATAAAATACAGTGAATGCCATCGAAGTTTTCAGTTCTCAAAACACATTTAGAAGAAATCAGAAATTCCACATTCAGCTCTCACCTAAAACTATACCTTTTAGTCCTACTAACAGACATACAAGTTTTATGAAGGAAGAAAATACATTCCTTTCTTCAAATACACACTCATCTTGCTCTTTTCATAAAATATGCTTTCTTCTAAACCAGTGTTTTAAATTTTAGGACATTTCCAGAACTGGCAGCCAAATTAGTGCTTAAATCATATATCTTCAGTCATCATAGTTCCAATTAAAGATATTAAAAAGATTTTTTCTTCTAATGTCTTAAATGTTTTATTTGCTAGCCAAGTGCTGGGGTTGTCTTGATCTAGATCAGAAGATGTGTGTAATCTAGTAGAGTGGTTGCAGCTACCACTAATATGTGCAACCTCTATCAGTACTCACTCTTAAAATCCAGGCAACTATCTTGTCTTCCGATACAGAGCTGAACCAGAAATGGATTTGGTACATCTGATGTGGGAAATCCACTTTGTTGAGGTCTTCTATGAAACAATTTGTTACTGAGCTCCCCTGCCCACCAGCTCGAAATGCTTGTTCTTCCAGGACTTGCCTGGGAAAAGACCACTTGTCAGGACAGGACAATTCTCAAACTGACAGGGGTGGAAGGCAGAATTGTTGGCCAAAGCTGTGATTACATTGATGAAATGGATACATTCATTTTGTGGATATATGTCAGCAGAATGGCGTGTTTACCTTAGACACCATGACTAAGAATACAGTTGTTCTGTCTGAGGGAGAGCACTCAGCCATAATTGACCGATTATGGGCCAGAAAGCCTTAATGCTCAAGGACGTAAGGTTTGACAAACAGCTTTAGATTGGGGTATATTCCTACTTTTCCCAATCATAAGACATTCACTATTTTTTAATGTTTACACTTGTCCAGCAATTTACTCCAGGCAATTATATATGTATCTCTATATGATATATTATAATATATTTTTTTACAATATAGTATGTAACATAATGTATCTCATATGTAATTTGGGACTATTATATCTATACATTTTATATATTATAGAGGAAAATTCTTTAAAAATAAATATTTTTACATATTTTAACAATATCATCCTTCTTCCAACTATCAGAAGCAATCACACACAGAACAGAAAAAAATCATATATGCTACTTGGGGAACTAAAGGATGCAGAACCTCTTTGCAGCAATTACAGTGCTCTATTGCATGTTCATTTTTCCTACTGGTGCTATACCTCCAATTAAACTATCAATCTGCAGGACAAAAAAAGATGTGAAATTTTGCTTCCTACCACTTTGTAAGTACCACAGGCCATTTGTAGGAAACCTTTCCCCCAGGAGAACAAAAGAAGTCCAGAGTCTATCAGATTTCTGTGACAGCCTGAATACAGCTTTTAAAAGAACAATCATCAAACAATTATTAAAAAGTGACTAGCAGCTAGAGGTTTGATTGAAACTAACAGGAGTCCCAGGTGCCCTAAAGCTTTGAGAGCCATCCAACTTGCGCCCAATTCCTTGAAAAGGTACTTGTGCAACTGAAGGCATCAAATCCTAACAGCATCTAATACTGTAGCACAAAACCAAAATGATTTTCCATCAGCTTCCATGGTTTCTTCTAGGCATCAGAAAAAAAGAAAAAAATGGATTCAGGGCTCAAGTTGTGACTATCGAGATGAAAAATAAGGGTAAAAATTATGTGGAACACAATCCCAGCCAAAGGAAACTGCTAACTTCTGCAGCAAGCTATTATCCAAAGAGGAAAATAGTGATGGAAAACCAACATACCTATGCTACAGAGGTGGAATTATCTGACTGGTTCCTCTTTAGATTCTAGAAAACACTGGAGCATGGAAAACAGCAAGATGTGGTGACACAGGACAAAAAAGTATGAAAGGAATAGACAAGTTTAATGTTATTGTCTTCATAATTACAAATGATGTCTCTGAAATTATTGCTCTAAGTCTCACCCAGCACTTTAAAAATTGAAATTGCATGGAGAGGAAAGCTCTGAGTAATGCAGTGTTAAACTGACAGTTCTTCTAGTATTTTAAAAGATTTGGATCTCTGCTGCTGAAACAAATAAGAAACTAGAACAACCATGGAAGCTGCTTCCATATTTACATGGTAATGCTGAACTGTTTATCACTTGTGGACAGACAACACAGAAATCACAACTGAATTTCATAAAATGGCAGGTATTATAACCTGTGAGACATCTCAGGTATTTGGACCACAAACCTGAAATTTTTATGAATTGTTATGGAGAACATATCCAACAAAGCTGGATGATTAATGTATAGAATTTCTATGTCTTCCATGTCAAAAATCATGGAAGGCTGTAATATTTAAATCATCAGAGTCCAAAGTACTGCGACCTTGAGTAAAGTTGAGTATTACAACAACAACAAAAAGAGTGGGAACAAAGGCAAAAGCATACTAAACCAAAAACAGACAAAAAAACCCCAACCCTCTGTATATGTAACGGAAACAGAAGTTGTAAGTCCATGTAAAATAACACAAGTGAATGAAAACTCCATTTGCATAACAAAGAGCTTATCCAAATGGGGCTGTTAGAATGCCATACCAGGGAGATTTTTTCTCTGTGATTCTCTTTACCATTACTTAATCCACACCAGTCAATGCACTCTCAGAAAAACAACAATTTTAAAAATATAGCGTTGCATTTGCCCTTGGAGAAGGATTATACAAATCTCACCAGAACAAACCTGCAGGGCTGAACTTCACCTAGGAAGAGTTTCTACAACTTGTGGCAGAAAAAGCCCTGTGAACATGAGTTATTCCTAGCAAGACTCTTATTAATATTCAATCAAAGGTCATGGAGAGGAACAGGGGCAAGCGACAGGTCTCTATAAGATCCCTATTCCCATCAAGGCACAGTAAATGGCAGAGCCTCCAACCATTGCACTGCAAAATTATAGCACATGATTTCTGGTGAGAAGGGGATGTGCTGAATTTTTGGCAGTATATACTGGTAATTTAGGACAGGACACACATTGAAATGGACTGAGTTACCAGCTAAACAAATGTAAATGAATGTCAGTCATACCGTGTACTGTTTGTGGCCCATGCACTTTCTTCTCATATAGAAGTGACTGGCTTAGGAGAAAATCATAAATTGTGTTAGTTTCTGTTGTGTGGATTCTGACCTACTCTTTTGCCCTCAGAGGCTAGGAGCAACAAAGCAGAAGAGAAAAGCTTCAAAGAGCCAAGGATCTACAAATGCAGGGAGCTTCATCTGTAACCTGTGGAGTCCCAGACAGCTCTGCATGTTGCCATGGTCTCTTCTCCATGTCTGCTCCAATTCCTACTTGAAGTATATCTTGTGACAGATGAAGTCTGTCTTAGTAGTTCTGGAATAATACGTTTTTTCTTTACTACTAACAGTGGTGGGGAGCCAGACCAGTGCTGCAGGAGGCAGGTCAGCAGACTGGCACATACCTCCAGCGAGACAGCCAGGCAATGTCAGACTTCAGGAAGATGCTTTGCAAAGTCAGCACATTCGTTTTGCAAATGAGGAATGGACCAAAAGCCATACGTGTCTCTGCAGTGACAGTACAATGTACAGATCTAGGAAAGCAAGGAATCTGGAGGTGTTTTGCTGAGAACAGCCAGTTTGAGGAGCCACTCTTCCTGCTAACTTTTCCTATGGAGCGTATGGAGCCACCAAAGCTAACAACTTGAACTGTGCTAGAGCCTCAGCTATATAATTGCTGTTACTAACAAAGTGTTTTCCTCTGCTTTATAATATATAAAAAATTAATAAAGACATCTTCAGCTACCCATTCTTGCTTAAAACTAACCACAAACTGAATAGAACAGGTAAACAAATAATTCCAATATAAAGCAATATCACTTCTGGCTGACTTTAGTTCCTAGTCTCTCATGTTGCCTAACTAGCTGAACATAGAAATAAGTAATTTAAATTGTGTCTTTTCACTTTTACTCTAGTATGTCAGAGACATAAGCTGTGTCTCCAATTACTGAAGAGTATATGAGGATATGTGAAATCCAGAGTGAATACTCCATCTCGTGGCAGATCATTATGTTCCCTGTTGACAAAAATATACTTACAAAACCAAGATTGTATAATTCTATTAAGATTGAAAATGTAAAATGTAGTGTAAAATGTAAATGTAAAAATAGATACCTTTTCCCAGACTTAAAGCAAAAATATCTGCACATATGTTTGTGGTGGTAGAAAGCAATTACGGTTTGAAATCCCTAATTTGCAGAAACACTTCTCCCCACCAAAAAACCTAACCAAAAACCAGAACAACCCAAAAAGCAACAAATAAATTAACAATAAAATCAAATTCCTGGAATATAAAAACAACGCATCACATTGAATTCTGCATAAATTCTTCAGGGTTTTAATAGAAAATACAGCAAAATGGAATCACTGGATTGGTTAATCTAACTTCTTGTGCATTATAGGTCTTTAAGTCTTGATCAAATATTCTAATACATACACAAAATATTATAGCCTTCCAAAACTAAAATTTATGCTCCAAGGAAAGACTGTGTAGTGCCACCTTAATTCTCCAGAGATACTCTGTTAGCTATCCCCTGATCCACACATAAATAAAATCAATTGTCAAACTATTCTTTGGTTCATTTGCAAAACCAGCATTGTCCCTCATTCTAAAGAAGAAGCTAGAAGCCCTTGAAATTACTTGGATCATATCAATATCAATTTATAATGCTGAATCACTCCAAGTAATCAGAAAGTCAAAGAGCCTGTACAACCTAACAGTAGTCCTTTGACTGCTGGGAACAAGGGACCAAAGTATTCTTTTTTTGACAACCACATGAACAGACAATGTCAGTTCTGAAACGTCCTTGAAAAAAAAAACAATAATAGAAAAATACTGCCCTGAAACTATTTCATAGATGTAGGTTGCTACCCTTATAGGCTCAAAGAGATACTGTTCTTTGTAGGTTCGGATTGTTTTAGTCTCTTAATTCTCAAAGAAGTCATAATTTTTCTTCAAGAACTTTTGCTTCATCTCCACAAAGTGTTTTAGGAGATATCTTGGATAGCAAATACCAAAAATAATTTGGTTTATCCTCCATTATATCCATTGTGGGGACACATCAGGCTACGTCTGTACTATTGGAACCTCATCTGTATTATCAGACTCAAGCATATTTACAGGTTCTCTGCAGTTTGCTCTAGCCATATAACAACTCCATATCAGGGTAACATTAACAAATACTAGTCCGTCACCCATACACTTGTTTCCATGGAAAGGAACTATAAATTTGCAGATTAGATGAGAGCTTCAGCATACTAGGAAAAGTGAGTTTGCAGGAAGCCTGAATGTTTGCAAGCATTCTGCCCTTGTTCTTCCCACAGCTAGGACCTTTATCAAAGAAAAAATCCATGCTTCAAAGGGAGAAGTCTATTATTAAATACCCATGCACTTACAAACAACTCTAAAGAAGCCATCACACTGTTGACCCCACTAGTTAACTTCTCACGACCTAGGTTTATTTTCAGAATAACACCAAATTGAGAAGTTTATAGAAAGTCTGCTACTTTATCTGGACATCCATTTTCCTGAAGCACACTCTGTCAGACTCAGATCAAATGAGATGCATAGGGTATAGCACTGCACTCACAGATCAGCTCTTCCTTATCCATGGCGGAACACACAAACAGAATTCACCATTACTGCTAGTAGCAGCCAACTGGTTAAACTTGGTTAAGAGGTTAAAAATAATGGTGAATAATCATTGCAAACTGAATCCAAAGCTTGACTCTTTTGCCTTTCATTTTCAAGATCTACTTTAAGGAAAGTACTAAGACAACAGAAATACACATGAAAATCATGCAGATGTCTGGTTATATTAAATTTGAGGGACAATATATCCCAGCCCATCCCTACCCCAAGCTTTGTTTTTTAATATCTGATTAAAGATGAAATATCAAGACAGACAGGCAGAAAGAAAAAGAATGTCTTTTTTTTCTTCTTCTTCTTTTTTACCCCCAATATCACACAATGTAGAACTTCAAACTTGGGATTTATTCTAAGTCTTTACTACTTTGCATTCCCATTATAGCTATGATCATCTGCCTCTGGGTAGAAAGCTGTCCTCGCGATTTTAGATACGTACAACTGTGTTTCAGACACTCATGATCTTCAGCTGTAGTCATCATGACTATAGGTCATAGCTAAGAATGTCCAGAAATAGCAGCAGCCAGACTTAAATATTGTAGCTGTCTACCAGGTGTCAGAGGTCACCATGAATACGCCAGACTACTACTCCACTGTCTACACTGACTCTCCAAAGGATATCCGATTCAAAAGCCCTCTTCTGATATGCACAGCCTTCACTGGTTTTAGAACCACTTGCTTGATCCCCCAAAATGGGCACTGAAACATTGATTAAAAATTGTGAGAATAGCCATCAAGAGCTGGTTTCATTTTTAACACTATATTTATCCCAGGAATCTCATTTGAAAAATATGACAAGGACATTTATAACAGAGACAAGGAGAATGCCGTATGATCTGTTTGAGATTAAAGCCTCTCAGATATGCAAGACTTGGACAAAACTATAAAGTCATACACAAATCAGTATTCAGTCAAGATTTTGCAGTTTTCCCTAGTGGTAAGTAATATTACTTTTTTATAAATGATATATTTTTGCCATTAAATGTTATTCTAAGATATAAAGAGCAAAGAAAAAGAATCAAATGGTTAATAGTTATTTACCTCAAAGCTGTTACTACCTGTTACCAGACCTCTTAGCCCCAGCTGAAAGAATTACTGAAGTTTATGAAAAACTAAAGTACAAGCAAGAAGTCAAATAACCAACAGAACCTTACATTCAGTGGTTTCCAAGAAAATCAGTGCTCTGATTACGTAAAAAATTCCTGGTGGAAAAAAAAAAAAAACTAATTTAGAAAAAAAGAGCATTTATAAATCTCAAGGAAGAATGTTTACCTTACTAAGTTTTAAAATCATCAGGATCAGATTGTACAGGCAAACTAATATAAACAGGGTAGCTGCAGGAATTCAATATGACTTTTTCTGATAAAATCTGATTAAAGATAACTATAGAAACGTTTTCAGTAATGTAAGCAATCTATCACTGCTATTTTATCTGCTATGATCTTGCTTCTACAGACAGGACATTTTTTAACTTAACTGAAACAAAATTAAAACAGCTTCAAATTACATTCCAACTAACTGAATTCCCCTTCCTATGTCAATTAGACATAATGTTATTCACTTCATGCTCCCTTACTAAACAGCTGATGTTTACAGCCCTAGAGCATGTCACGTATAGGTGCAGGCAAGTTAATTTCTATGTACATAGTCCACAATGTAGTTGGGGTGAAAAAGGTGCCACATATATAAAATTACTATGGGGGGTATGTTCTTCATTTATAAGCTGGTGTCTCTGGACTTTGTGAGTTTATGAACTTTATGAGTTCTCCACCCCTGTATATGCTTAAGCCTCCCCATCAACTTCTACACCCCAGAGATGCTCATTGTGTGGCCAGACACATCACTCTTTTATGGCATCATCCAGAGACTTCCCACTGAAGGCAATACAAGTAACAATGTATATAAGAAAGCACAACGAAAAATAACATAAAATATGAATATGTAGAGGTGTCAGAGGGAACTAATTTTCCTCTTACATCCTGGAATGAAGTAACTCCTAAGAGGAAATAAAAAACCCAAGCTTTTTCATGACCTTCCAGTAGAAAGATCAGCTACTATGGGATGTGAAAATGTGGTGCTCAGCACATTTGGCTGATCGATGTATTAATGGGAAGTGCTTATCTGTCTACACAAGTGTTTAGATAATCTTTGTGAAGGTGATACTGGCTACATTTCTACTGGACAGCAAATTATATGTCTGACATT
>NW_009258758.1:1033444-1084499 GCF_000687185.1 Egretta garzetta | reverse complement strand
GGGATTTCTAAAAACTCAGAGAGAAAAAGGGTTCCATGATAGTGCCTCACCAACAGCTGTCCATTACTCCCAAAATTATTTCCAGTAGAGTAACTGACTATGTATATCTTGTAGTCTAGATGTCCAAACCATTTCAGTGAAAAAAAAATTGTTCTGATTTTGTGTAGTATTTTTTATTCCACTGTACTGTAGCTATCTACAGAAGGCTAAGAATTTTTCTCAAGCTAATAAGCAATTTCATTACATAAAACTCACTGCTTACTGGTCTTGCTACTAAAATGTTTCCTCCCTAACTAATCCAAGAGCTCATGAATGATACACAATAAAATATAGAAAATAAAATTCTTCCATACATTTAACTAGATGCTTCAGCCTCCTCCATTATTTTTCTCAGCTGTTGGAGTCTGGAGCTATCAGCACACTTTCTGAACCAGCTGGACACCTCAGTGGAGGTGACCACTTGTTATTCCTCCTATTCACTTGCCCTTGCTGCTCCAGGCCTGCTCAACATTACCTGTCCATCACATAAGCACTAGGAGAAAATAAACATGAACTGATGCTACATCTCTTGAAAAAAATAATCTAAATATAACTTTGTATACGACTGAGTTCTGAAAGAGTCCTAGTTCTCTGAACACCTTCTGTACAAGAAAAAATCTTGCATTACATAATCATCACAATAAATGCTAAGTTTTATAGCAGTGAGTCAAATCAGTAATGTGCCTTGGCAGATAGACAGCTGATTTGGATATCTTACATCCTCATAGAATTTTAATGGCGTCTGCCACTAAAACAAGCAAGGTTATCAGGTTTTTTTAAAGCTTCCAAATCATAAAATTGACTTCCCTTTTTTAAAGTATAAAATGGTAACTTCACCTAGAAAAGAGTAGCCTTCTCTCCATCAAGACCTAAAGATAAAGCCTTTTTCACCTACTTTTCAGGAAGCCTTTGAGGTTATTACCACAAAAGATACAAAGGATTTCCGTGTGGGTTTTTATTATTACTATTATTCTATAGTAGAGCTTGCAGCCACACTGTAGACTTATGCTATATGCTGCATATTTATAGTGTAAATTAGGAAGAACAGAAAGAGGAAGAAGCTTAGATTACTATCTGAAGATTTGATGAACATTTCCCTGGCAATATCACATGCTGCTTCTGCTTGATGCTTTAAAGTAGACATTGACAAATTGGAAAACAATCAGAAAAGAATTGCAAAAACTAGTCCAGATTTGGGAAAACCATTTTAGATTGAGTTTTTTTTAAAAAAGTCTGTATAATGCAATTTAAGGAATTTTACAGTCCAGAAAAATTCAGTTGAGAAGACAAGCATGTCAGCATTTCCTCAGTCCTTTTTGTGAACAAAGATTATAGAAAAGAGGAAAGAGGCAGGGAAGAGAGTGCAGTAGGAGTTTGAATAGAAGGGGAAAAATGAGGGATAGATTATTGGTTTTAACATGCTAATATAGAATGATGAATAACTATTAATTTGATACTAAACTTCCACTTCTCTTATTAAAATAATCCTAGTATTTGACCCAAGAGGGAATAAAATTGCTTATCATCTCCAGTATTCACAAGTCTTCATCGTTTCTTAAACTGCAGTTAAATCACTAATCCGACCTATTTTCTTTTAAAATGATTGTACAGGATATCCCATATAACACAGGACATGGGAACGTTTATCCCTTCTTCTCTCTGATCTTCCTGCGGCTTCTTTTTCCAGTAAGCTCATCTTTCTCCTCTTATTCAAAAACTGTCTGTACTTTATCCTTCTGGGTTTTTTTCAGCCCAGTATGGGGCCTGAAGTCATTCCAGTTCAGCTGCTGGGGAGAGCTGTAACTGAGGAGCATCGAAGACAGTCAGGACTATACAAAAGGAGGGGAATAGACATTGTCTGCAAGAGGTAAGGATGAAGTTCAGAGTCAAACATGTTGCTTGTCAACATCTGCTTTTCATATGTCAGTTCATGGAAACTTTAATAATATAGGTGGAAACATACAGGAAAGCAGGGTAACTTTCAAAGACCTGAAGGTTGCTGGAAAATGGAGGGCCATAGGAGGGAAAAACCACTTTACACTTGCTTAGCTCTCCATCTCCTTCACGGGTATCCGCTACTATTCCTTATGATAAAGAAGATACTTGAGTGCAATTTTTTGTCTAATTCCATACAACCAATTTTAGGTAGGATCAAGGAAAATACAAAACAGAGAAGAGGAGAGAGATTAAATAAAATGTGTAGATAATTCTGCATCAACTGGACTTACACATTTCTCACCAGTGTCTTTGACTATATTTTCTCTTACATCCTTAATGCTAAATGAGTTCCATACCAGCTAACTAATTTATTCCCTTTTTAATTTCTGAATGCTTTCATGAACACTCTAGAGAACTGTGCAGCCCGTGGCTGGAGTGAACCAGCTATTGCTGTCTTCAGAGGGAACTAATGTAGGCTAAGCTACAGCAGCCAATGCTGAGTCCACGCCATGCCTCATCAATCATTTTCACTTGGAAAGAAAGGGAACAGAGATTCAGTACCTGCACTCTGCCAAGTCGGCCATATTTTCTTTTTGTTGAATGCATTCTTCTCCCTTTTGATTCTCATTAAAGATCAAGACAAGTGTATGCTAAATGACTGCACACACTTGAGAATCAACAGCACTGTTTGGCATGAGGAAAAGGAGCATTTTTGTTCTACAACAGTTATGTAGTTACACAAAGGAGAAAAGAGTTGTTCCTAATCAGTTCCTCATCTGCTCCTAATTAGAAGAGCATGCCTTTATGCAAAACATGTTGTAATTCCAAACTTCGTACTTAAATGGGTGGAATATGTGAAAGTCATGGTGGAAAACTTGACTCTCAGAAGTAACATTCTAGCTGCTGTTGTGCACAACACTGTAGGAAATTCCTAGAGGTTGCTGTCACAAGACACTTCATAACTCAGCATTTAGGATTATTCTGACGCTACAATGATATTTCATAAAGGTAATTTACATATAAGCAATGAAATCACAAGCTTATACAACTTATTTTAGAAAAGGTTATGTCCTTAAAGAGTTTCTGCTCCATCACCTACTTTCTAATATTTATTTTCAAAAGGCACAGTGGTTTCAGAAACCATTATCCTACACCCTTGTCAGACATAACAGGATACCAATGCCCAGAGGCTGATACTTGAAAGATTATTTTCTTGCAGCATCTTGGAATAAAAACCAACCAACCAAACAAATAAACACTAAGATTTCTTTATCAAGTTCCAAATTTTTTCATAACTGGCAACACTTAGGGTTAGTCTGTTAAGGAATCAAGTGTGAATTCCATTTAAAAAGTAAAAAAATAAGTATAATTCTCTTCCTTCATTAAAGGTGACAAAGCTGAATAAGTTGAAAAGGATCAAAACACTGAAGGTAAACACAATTATACCAGTTTATTAAGTACATATTTTTATTTTAAGTCATGGCACTCAGGCTATTCACACTGATTTTTAAGTATTCATGCTTCAGCTTGGCAATACATTGACTACTGCAGTTTAAAGTTGAGGGCATAGGCTAAAGGTATAAATGGAATATTTAGCCACTAAGTAAGAGAGAGGAAAATCAGATTCACAACATATCATCCTTCCATTTCCACCTTCCTTTCTGTTTCACTGGCTTTTTCCACTTCTGTATTGTAGATAGCATTTTAAAAATGTCTTAAAAGAACTTAAGAGCAGCTTCTCTTCTGGTCTTTTAAGGCAAACCGTTCCCCTGTTCCCTTTCAGTAAAGAGAGAGTCCTAGTAACTTCTCAAAGAAATGACTTAATTAAAGAGACACAGAATTGGGGGTCTTGACCTATCCCAATTCTAGAATTATTAGGTTTGTCTTGTCATACCCACGCATCCTTTCAAATAGCAGGTGGACTATGATACAACCACCAGCATTCTAGCAAGAAAGTGCTAGAAAATGTTCCCACTAATTTCATGTAAAGCCCTTAGAGAGGAATGTGATTTTTTTGCAAAGCAGGCACAGTGGCAGAAGGAAAATCCTTACTTATCTTCTCCATTTATAAACCAATGAAGCCCTCCTGTAATAACAAACGGTGTAAAAAAGCTTGTATTAAACTTCACTGAATGAAGACAAAGAAATAACATCATAAAGATTAACTTATAAAATGCTAAGTGAAATTGGCAGGGCTGATAGCTTCATACAACAAGAGAATTACCCCAACACCACCAAAAGCGGAAGGGAGAACATAAATGAGCAGTAGATCCTCCCATTTGGCACTTGCCTTATAGAAAAACCAAAATCTTCGCTTTTCTTTGACTGCTTAACTTTGGCAGAGTTAACATCATAGGATTGTAGAATCATACAATATCTCAAGTTGGAAGAGACCCATGAGGATCATTAAGTCTAACTCTCTGCTCCTCACAGGACTACCTAACTAAACCATATGACTGAGTGTCGTTCAGGTGCTCCTTGAACTCTGACAAGCTTGGTGCCGTGACCGCTTCCCTGAGGAGCGTGTTCCAGTGACCACCTTCTCAATGAAGAACCTTTGCCTACTGTCCAGTCTGAACTTCCCCTGAGGCAGCTTCATTCCTTTTCCTTGTGTCCTATCGCTGGTCACTAGAGAGAGGGGATCAGCACCTCCTCCTCTGCTGCCCCCTGTGAGGAAGTTGTAGACTGTAGTGAGGTCGCCCTTCAGCCTCCTCTCCTCTAAGCTGAAGAAACCAAGTGGCCTCAGCTGCTCCTTGTAAGTCTTGCCCTTGAGGCCTTTCACCATCCTGGTCACCCTCCTCTGGACACTAATAGTTTGATGTCCTGCTTATATTGAGGCACCCAAAACTGCACTCAGTACTCAAGGTGGGGCTGCACCAGTGCAGTGTAGAGTGGGACAATCACCTCTCTTGACTGGCTAGCTATGCTGTGCTTTATGCACCCCAGGACATGGTTGGCCCTTTTGGCTTCCAGGGCACACTCTTAACTGATCAACTTGCTATCAACCTAAACCCCCATATCTCTTTCCATGAGACTGCTCTCCAACCTCTCACCTCCAGTTTATATGTATAACCAGGATTGCCCCATCCCAGGTGGAGAATCCTGCACTTGCTCTTGTTAAATTTCATATGGTTGGTGATTGCCCAGCTCTCTAATCTATCACTCTGTAAGGCCTTTCTACCCTCAAGGGAGTCCACAGCTCCACCTAGGTTAGTATTATCAGCAAACTTACTTAATGTAAGATCATTTATAAAAACATTGAAGAGAACTGGCCCTAAAATTGAGCCCTGGTGAACTCCACTGGTGACTGGCCGCCAGTCTGATGTAACCCCATTTACTAAAACTTTTTGAGCCCGACCCATCAGCCAATTGCTCACCAGACATACTATGGACTTGTCTAGCTGTGTGCTGGACATTTTATCCAGAAGGATATTGTGAGAGACAGTATCAAAAGCTTTGTTAAAATCAAAAAAGAATGCATCTACTGGCCTCCCTTGATGGTAGGTTGGTCATCTAATGCAACCTACTGCTTCAAGCAGTGTCAACACTGAATTCAGACATTGCTGTAGTAAGTGGCTTCAAAGTCAGAAAATGCATTTCAACCTACTTTTCATATGGATAGTACTTTTTAAAATCAAAAGCATTGGCATCAAACATTAACAGAAACTCCATTCAAGACATCAGGAGATATACCTGCACAGCAAAAGAAACATCCTCCTTAACTAAAGCACTTGCAAGCTATCCTCTTTTTCTTTCGTTGAAAAATTAGATGAACTTGCATCATCAAATACAGTGATAAAGCATATATGAAGGCTGTACCAGAATTTACCTAAGCAATTGTGGGCAAGATCCTGTAATACTGCGAGAGCCCAGTTAACAATAAGTGAAGGAACTAGAGATATAAAAATGTGTAGAAAATGTTTTATTTTTGTAATAATTGTTCAATAACAGGAGAAAAGCCACCTAACTGACACTCTGCACGCAAATGTTTCATCAGGGCCCCATTGGCTGCAAACCAGTTGCCAGAGAACAGACAGCTATCAATTGTTTCAGTACAAGTAACTTCGTTTTTCTAGCACAAATGTTTTTCTAACAAGAAAAAGTAAGGACTTTTATTGAAATAAAACTATATTTTCTTTTCAAATTATAAACACGGGCATAGAAGCCTGGGGTTTGAGTAAAATGCCATTAAAAGCCTTTCAAACTTGCTACTTCGTCTTTGCTGCTAAAGATAATATCCTGAGACTGTTGCCTTTGTTCCAAATGGCAGACATGCAGGGCAATATGTAAACAGGATTAGTGGCAGAATGCTACCATTACTCTCTCGAGAAAGTGCAAAACAAATAATTTATTGCCTCATTATCTAATTAGCAAAAAGCTTTTTGACTAATAATTTCAACACTGAAACATAAAACCAGCCATGCCAGAGCAGAAAACACAAAGCTTTGTGTCTTTTTGCTGCATGTCTCTATATAAGAATTTTTCTAGGAATGTAAACCAAGTAAACACAAAGCTTTGTGTCTTTTTGCTGCATGTCTCTATACAAGAATTTTTCTAGGAATGTAAACCAAGTATCTACCAAGCACTTTGGGTTTTGCAAAGTACAAAAATCTTCAATAAATTTAAAAATAATCCAAGAAGTGCAGGCCAAATGAATCCATCCACTAATAGTCATGTAACCCTCTGACTTCCAGAAAAGCGTGAAAGAAATCTTAGCTGGGTGATCCAGCTGGTCCCTCCATATTGCCCTTTACATTTCCAGTATCATTACTGAAATCAGTTATATTTCATTTGTGCATTTATTCCCCTGTTTTCTAAGATATAGTGTATATTTATTGTTAGAGAGAAAGTATTTAAGGAATGAATAAATGGATGCATTTAGAATGTTGCCCAGCTCCCCTTAAATCCAATTACAATGTTTCTAGATTCTGTTACAGATTTTAAATGGGTCATATTTAGGAATTTTAAGCTACAAAAGCTTGCAGTCAAACACCTGAAGTTAATCTTCTGGTTTGCTAGCAGGCAATGAGATACAATACATGGTCAAGTTAAAGTGGAAAAAGGACCAAACAAGAGGTCTCTGCTGAATTTTCCAGTGCTCTGTACAAACAACAAGCTGTTCAGATCAATATTTATGGCACATCTTGCAACAAGATCAAAGATTCAGATTTGTGTGTTGAAAACAGGTTTCAGGATAAAAATTAAAGCCCTTCAAGACCACAATGTGTTGAATACATCTCTCTCTCTGTGTAATAAAGGCACAGTAACAAGAAATTATTGCAAATTCTTAAATAAGAAATATTTGTTATATTGAGAATAATTGCACATTTTCCACCATGCAATTTATTACCATGAGCAGGACATTGAGTTTAAGTCTGAGAACATTGAAACTGTGCTGTTGGCAAGGGGTAAAAAGTATTCTTGTGTGCTACCTGAAACTTAAGACGGCTAGGTGGTAGAATATTTCACAAGAAGCTGCTTAATAGAAAATTGTGTCAGGCCCAGAGCAGAAAATACCTGAAGCATAGCTGACAAAATAATGCTTTGGTGCCTCAGACTGCTGTGTAAGTTACAGCGAGTATTTTTTGTATGGCCCATCAGATTTTTATTTTTTTCAGATGAATGTTGGAAAAATAACAGGGAAATCTGTAGCTTATCTTATTACAATATTGTTTTACATTTCTGGATGCATTTCCAAATACCAAATGTTCTTCTATCCAGGTTTCAGCCCCCTTTCTCTTTTTTATATGGGTACACTTCTATGGAAGACAACAACCATTATTTTCAGTTCTTCAGTTCTCTAAAATGCAACGTCATCAAATGAAAAACTGAGCTATCATTATCTGCCAGCTATCCCATCCAGTGACTAAATTCAAGACAAAAATAGTCAAATTGTTTTATATATGATAAAAAGTGCAAAAGGCAGATTGCTTATAAGATAAAAAGAAGAAACTATAAATCACTCATGAGCACAGGAGATGAGAGCTAATAACACATATTGGTGTGATGAGGACTGACATGCCCATTACCGAAGTGGAACAATTTTTAGCAGTAAAACAGTTAAGCATGAAATAAAAAATTGACTAGACTTTATAGAACATGGAAGTTCAGGAGCTTCAAAAGGATTATTAAAATCTGCTGTGAACAGAAGCCTCCATGAGTAAAAAGAATCAGATAGATTACGTTACCCCTTAATGGAAGAAAAAGAATATTACTAACTTATCTCTTCTACACCTGTTCAAAATACAGAGGATTTTTTTGTAAGTAAGAACTAGTAAAAGAAAGAGTGAAGAAGAATAGTCAGCTGCAAATTACTGCAGAAGAAAATGGCAAAAGTAGAAGATAACTGCTAGGCAAATACAAACCTCAGCATTGCCTATCAGTGATCTAGAGCTTGAGGAAGATTCTTTCAGCCACAGGTGAACCAGGTAATAATTTATTGGACAGTGTTTTAAGGAGTTGGCCATCCACTGCTGATCATCTTATCAGAAGCTGCAACAGGTATTATTTTGCTCTAGCATCCTCATGAGCCTTTGATTCATATTTATACGGGATGACATAGTGAGCAGCAAGTCCTCAGTCTTCAGAGCAGCACTTGAGCCCTCAGAGGACAAATGACACAGTCCCTTTTGGACTGGCACCATGTGCCAACAGATTTCCACAGCACTGTGGCTTTTGAGATGGTTAGTGAGCCACACACCAGTAGACAGAGGCAATATTAAGGGCTTAATCCAGCTTTAAAGACACACGCAAAATGAATGTTTATCATTGTGTTCATTCCCATTCATACATACACAGAAGACAACAGAGCTGGACCACTGTATCAAAAGCCACGATACTTACACCATACTGATGATTTATACCACCTGAGGTTCAGACATTTTACTCTTCAGATTTTATACTTTTCATTGAAGTTTTGCTAAACTGGATTTACAAGTCTTTTGGTCTAAGTAACCCATCAAGAGAAAAGGTTTTTTATTATCTCTACACTTTTAACTGTCACCATTTGCTTGTGTTAGAAACAATCTTACAAAGCTTGACCAAAGACATACATCTTTTAGCACTTGCATCTTACCATGGTTTGTGTGTGTAGCTTTTGTTTCAGGCATATTTAAAAGGTAGATGATAAAAGTGGTGATGTATTGATCTTAGAATTTATTTCTGGGGGGGTTACTTTAGGGGTTCGTGGTAGCAGTGAAGAAATTAAAGAAAAAAATGAACTTGGAGTTCCAGATTAATGCTCTTTCTATCTTTTGTTGAGACAAGCAGATATGCTGGAGAAGTGATGGGTACGATTAGTGACTGTTTGATTTGATAATTATTGTCAGCACATCATAAAATTTCAAAGGTAGTGAAAAAGTTATCACTGAAGATTTAGAGATTGTTTGCAATGCTATTTTGAATAGGCAACAACCTAACATGGTGTCATTTATATCTATGCTGCCAAAGGCATAAAGGAAGATAATTCCATTTCAATTACTTTTACTTTATTTTTCATTTTAGTTATGAAAGCTCACCTGTTAAATATATCCCCTAATGGTACCAAATCAGATTCACAGAGCAGCTATCAAGTTTTCTGGTTTAGTACCAATATCTTGCACTGCTAAGAGAATATTTATTAGGTAGTTCTCTGTCTTAATAAACCTGTACTTGTAAACCAGATATACCAAAATGTTCTATGCATTGATTTGCAGTTGCAGAATTGTAGGCTTTCCATTTAAAATCATGACCTTTTAGTATACTAATTTACTTTGTTGAATTTTCTGTAGTACATATCAATACAGCGTGAGCATTTCAAGATGCCCAAGGAACCCTCACCTACCTTAGAGAAATATTGTTCCTTGTAAAAAGATCATTTCCTCCTTTAAAAAATTTGTACACAAATGCAGTAAATTAAGCATCTTTTTAAGCCTACGTATTGATAAATGAAAATAAACCCACCAAAAATACGTCCCTCTCAATGGGATAGTGATTTCTAATCAGTAATAATGGTGTAAGATCGTATTCATTTGATTTACTATAAATGCCTACACCTGAGCTAACCACTGATGATTACCTTCAAGCAACAGCTAGTGGATATAGTCAGAGGAGGGCAGGGCAGGGCAACAGTCCTGTCATGCTAAGGTTGACATCTAACACAGGACAAGTGAATCACATGTTCGTTCTTTTAGATGACTGCAGAAGGAGAATAGTGTAACTAGCTTAACTATTAACATCAATATTTAAATGTCTAAATTCAGGATTGATCCACAATGTCTACCAGGCATTTCTTCTGTTTGTGTGGATTCATTCATCCGCTGTTTGTTGTAGAGTCGTTAATGCCCAAAGAGTGCAGTCGCAAGTAAGGATTGATGGAATCAGAGTGAAAATTTCAGTTGTTCTAAAACTCATGTTAGTCACAGATCATCAGTGTTTGGCATTTCCCATTGCTACGGAAATTTGCTACCGCTCATGCCTGGGTCTTTAAGTTTAAAAGTGTGGGTTGAAAGATAGATAAAACTGCAGAGATATTGCCCTCTGGATTTCAGATCGCACATAACTATTACCTGCAGAGACAACTTAATGTTTTGCTGAAATAGATGTTTAAACTATTTTTTGAATCACAGCACTCAAGATATCTTTAAAACTCAGATTTGCTTCAAGTAATAGCTATTAGAAACCAGAGAGAGAAAAAAAACCATGAAAAGGAAAAAAAAAAATCTTATATATTACCATAAGCAATACTCCATTCTATGAGGTTACTTTAATTGTTTTCACTGAAGAATCAGTAGCAAACTTCAGTTTATATTAGCATTAACAAATAAGAAGGAAAACCTTCAAATTGCTTAAAATAATGAGGAAAAAAATCAGTTACCTGAAGGATACAGTTGCAGCAACAGAAATTGTTCAATTGGTTTTTAACTGTCAAGTTTTCAGTCATGATGACTGATTTCGGGAGGGGGGGTTGTGTGTCTAATGAGCACAGTTGCCTTAAGCATGTTCCTAAATCCACTAAAAACAGGCTGAGACAAGCAATAACAAATACTTATGCAAAAGACTGTATACTTTCTCGTTTATCAAGCTTCTGGGTGAAGTAACAAATTTAATTGTGTGGGTTTGTTTTTTTTTTAAATGATCTCAGGGACACCTACTGCCTTGTCATTGTGCAAACACCAGTTTTCCAGTGATGCATCATTACTAGCACAGTGGAAGTGGTTTGGGATAGTTTTCTTTGAAAAAACAAGCCTAAAGTTAGGAAGAAGCAATTTAAGCTTACCTTCATGAGTGTAGCCCGTGAGTACTAAAAATCAAGCTCACTCCTTCTCCCAGAAGGGGAATCGAGTCTCTCTGAGCCCACTCTGAGCAGGGGTTCACCTCCTCTTCCACATTGGGCTGCAATCATTCAAAGGAGCATTCCAACCCAACAAAGCGACTACAGTCACATGCATAGTAGTGTGTTAATTCTAAGGCAAATTATTTTCTACTTGAACAGGCAAAAAGAATTTTTTCAGGAGTCTCTGGTAAATATAGGCTCATCAACATAAGATCTGGGCTTTAGTTCTCACAGCATGTATTATTGCCTGATACTCCCTACCATGTGATACAAAACAGGGTAACACTAAACCTCTCTCTATTTTATGGAAAGTATGATCTAAGAAGACATCAGAAGAAACACATATAATTTTATTTCTTTACATAGCGTATGTAACGAGAAGAAGAAAGCCCAGCTCGATTATTTCCAAGTGAGACATTTTTATTTAAACAAAAGAGGTAATTCAGGCCTGTAACATACCAGGCATACATTCCCTTTTCCATATTTTTTTACTTTAAGAAATAACAGGGCAGATATTAGTCAAAGAACTGTAGTTAAAGAGAAGCAGCTGACATGCATTTCCTAATGTCCTAAGTCCACAACTGAGAAATATAATTATTTTATTTTTGTTCACAGTAACTTTCCTACTAATTAAAGAAACAAGAATATTAATCCAATTGGAACTGTATAATGGAAGAAAATATCAGCTCTAGTTAATTTTTGTTGACGTTTCCTCTCATCTAAGTAACATACATGAATATTTGGTGGTAATATGTTTAATAAATATCCTTTATCTATTTTTTTTCTCTGTGTTTTCAGAAAGGTTATAAAGCTTTGATTTTTCTCTTTGCTTGTTACAGAGATGAGGGTATAAAACCTGCATCATAGTAAAAAATTCTTTCAGTCCTTTATGTCTTCCTGTGATGCTTTTAACTGATCTAAGTCAATAGTGTCTATTAAAAATAGACAAGAAAGCTGAAACATGGTAAGTACATGTTAAGCCACCTTGGGTTTCTCTTTTTCTCATACACAGCTGATGCCATTTTTGGAAGAATACCTGTAGTGTAAGCTCAAGATGCAGGCAGTTAGAGCAGTGGCACACTATTAAGAATTATTTTTTCCTATCATCATGAAGAAAAAGTAATTTTAGTGTCATGTTGGTTGAAACTTTTCAACAGTTCATTAAGCCAATAAGAACGCTCATGGACACCTCTCTCATCATGGGGGAAAAAAAACCCTAAACAAAAGTAACTTTTAACAGCACTAGCTTTGCAATCAATCCTCTCATTGATTTTGTGTCATGATCCGAAGACTGAAGAGAAAGGTGTTACGCTACTGAATTATGTTACTGGATGTCAAGAACATCTGAGGACCAGGATAGCATTTAACCCGCAAAGATGAAGGATGTTCCTGCTGTAAGTGTCACCTCTTCCTCTCCCTCTGGGAGGAGAAGGATATGCACCCGACTCTTCCACCTGGCTTGTTCAGGCTCCGCAGCCTAACCACGAGCAGGACTTGGATACTGAAGGGAGCAGGTCAGACCTGTCACTGCTTCCCAGGCAGGCTCAGGTAGGAAGGTGGAGGGCTAAGCTGGCACGGCAGTGAAGACAGGGAATGGGGTTTATTACTTTGTTTCTTATCTGGTGGCTTTGCAATAAAATAAACCTATCCTATTCATATCAAGGTAGAGGAAGAAAGGAATAAAGAGCTTCCAAGAATTTTTCCTTTCAACTCTGAAATGTTCAGGAAAGCCTTTGGATAAGCATCCTCTCAAGTCTGTAAAAGTTCCCACATCAAACTGGGACAAAAGGGCTTATGTAAATTATTCAAGCTTTGGCCAGTGTTACATCTTTAACTACAAATAGCAGGGCTGAGAACTCATGTCTTTATAAATTAACAGAATGAAAATTAAAAGCCTATTCACCACCTACTAAAATGATGAGTAAATTTTATTAACAGCAGCAACGATGTAGGGGTTTCAGCTCTTGATTCTGAGAAGAAAAAAGCAGTTGTAGCCTGGTGAATACTGAATGCATAAACAGAATAATTCTTTTTTCCCCAAAAGTTTTTACTACAGACTTGAGTAACAAGAGGAGTCAGGCTCCTCTCCAGTAGAGAATATGACAACCACTGGTTTAGTGTTAACAATGTAACAATTTCATTCAGTCTGATCTCTGATTCTGGGACATGTCAGTAGAAACACAGGGTAATTTGTAATCACTTCCAATTTATGCATATGTTAATTCTACAGCCATGGCGCATTATGGGCTGACATCCTATTGCTAGTGTGACCTTGAGGAAGAGGCTGTTGGGAAAGATCAGAGCTGCAGGAAATGCTGATCAAAAGCAAATGGAAAAGACACAGAAAGCAGCATGGGAACTAGATCAGCACATGGGATCTGGACCTCAAACATCTCCCTTAGCTGGTAAGATGTCACAGCTTGACATAGTTTGCAAATATCACCATTTCAATAAACACATCCCACTGGTTACCTGCAGTTTTGTCAGGGCTACTATGATAGCTTACATTTGTCCAAGGTTTCTGGGACATCTCAACAGCCTTTCTCAGACAGAACAACTATGCAATAGATTCAACTAGAATCCTGTTTGGAATGTGGAGTTTTCTTACTTTTTTTCAGAGAAACTCCATTTACAGTCCCAACATGCACATGGTAATAGGAGAAGACAGAGAGAAAGGAAGAGGGAACAAGATTTCTTGGGGTGGTAATGTCTTAGGAAGGAATGCACAGATTAGATTTAAAATGCCCTCAGCAGCTCTACTGCACCTGTCAGCCTTAGTTCGCTCAGCAGCTTCTAAACTATCATTATTCCCTATTTTTCAGATAGGAAAATAGGCCAGAGAGGTGAAGCACTGTTCATAGACCAAGTCAGTAACACTAGTGACAATAGGTACTATTACTAATATGAGGATTTAAAATTACTGTAATTTTTTTCCTAATTGTTTGACTTTTTAGAAGCAATCAAGAAACTGTTTACATCTTTATTAAAGTATTAATCTTACCTATTTACATGCTGTGGAAAACCCACTTGCTAGCCCAAAGGGAACAAAAACAGAACAAAAATTTGTTTCAATTGTTCTTTTATTACTTCCTCAATAGCTCTTCTTCATTATTAGCAACAACAATTTCTTAAACAGTGCAAAACACAAAGTCATCAACATGACATATTAGAAAATTACATTACAGCAACCTTACCTTACATTCTGATTCAAAAAATTACTTGTCTCTAACAGGCATCGGCTAGCCTTTAGCAATTTGACTGCAAGTTTGAAAATAAACACAAAATTCCAAATATTTCCCTCACTGTGATTTTTCTATATGACAAAACATCACTTCAATTTACAAGTTTAATATAAACAAGTAATTACTGACAAGCACTGGTCTGTGTGCTGCCATTAATTTACGCACAACTGCTTGTGATCTGTGGCGGTCTATCCAAAGAGGTGTTGTATGGCAGACAGAAGAGTTTTCACGGCAGCCCCACTGCAGGGCTTTTGCAGCCTAGGCTCGGCTGTTATCACAGTGCCCCACTGGAGCGGGCTCTCCCTCACCCTTTGAAGTCCCATTGAGCAGAGCGTGCTGGGACGGGGGAGCAGGTGAGGGCACTGGGTGGGGAGAACTTTACTTTTAGTGTGTTTGCAAGACCAGGCTGCTCAATTCTTTCAATACTGACACTCCATACCAGTCTATGTTTTCCAATCTTTCATTCCAGGAAGAAAAGGTAGAGACAGCAAAGCTAAGACTCCCTATGGGGCCAACAGGCTAAGCCTTCTACAAAGCGCTCAGCAACCTCATATTCATCTCTTCAGCCTCCTTCCAAAGTGACAAACCTCTTCTCATTCACGCAGCTCCCTCTATTGCTCAGACACCTGCTAAAAACTCCTCCAGACAGTTCACAAAGACACAATCATCAGCTTCTTCTTCTAGACCTCTGATTTTAAGAAGTCTTCTTGCCATAGCCCAGAACCCCAGTGCCTATTTCCTTAGAACTCCAGCGTGTTTTTCCAGCTTTATGCTTGAAAGCCTTCTGAGCAGCCTGCTGTAGCTCGCTCACAGCGTGAAACCCCTCCGCTATGCTTAACTGTTGTTCCATTAAATAATGTAAGCCATGGGACACTCCTAGGAAATCATCCCACCCTGCTTAACTTAAGACTTACAAGGTAATGTACCGCTCCCACCTCAGATGTCAATGAATCCAATGAAAAAAGAGTTATTTTGAATAGAGTTTTGAGTACAACTGTTTCAAGTAACCAAATAAGTATCAGAAAGAATATCATAAAATGTTTACATTTTGAACTTTGTCAAGTCCAATTAATGAGTCTTTTTTCCCTTTAAAGAATTGTACCTTGCTGCTTCTTTTCTTTTTAGAAAGATTTAAATAATTAATTTATTGGTCTTTTTTTTCCTATTCTCAGTTCCCCATAAAGTTATATTTTCTTGTACTAATCTCTTATGCCCTATTTTCAGAAATTTCTGTCACCTGCTTGAGAGAGAAAAGTTAGTCAGCTGAAAGCCTGTTTACCATCTCCATTGTACAGCACCTCTATACTCTAAAACAAATAATAGTAAAAAAAAAATCCCATTCTCCTTTTATACATAAGGATTACCTGTATGGCAAGTAACATTTAGGAAATAAATAGAGGGCAGTTTTAGAAAGTATTCCCAGGCAATGATTCCCCAGTAGTAATAAAGGCAAATTAAAAAGTGGTGGTGAACTTCATTTTTTGGAAACTGGCGTGTCCCACATCCCCCGTCTCCATTTTCCTCTTTTCATTCACTCAAGATAAGTGAAAAAACCCTCAAAACACAAACCTCATTAAAAGTAAACCAGCCAGACTCTGGGCTACGAAATATGTTACATTTTGTACAGTGCAACAACATGGGGACACTGAAGAAAGAGTGGTGTGAAATTGTAGGTAATGATGAAAAGCTGGAGAGTCTGGGAAAAAAAGGCTGTTACGCTTGCAATCTAGGAGACAAATGCACAGGCCTAGGCTGTGGGAGGATTCAGGATGATGAAAATTTGTTATGTAGGCACTTCACTATAGGTGTTCTGCTCTGCTGCACCTGTAATTGCCTCATCTCTTCCTTGGCTGACCAATGCTCAGGTGATGTCCTTGGCACCAGATCTTCACTCCTGGCTGCATTTGCTCTTTTGTGGCCCTCCTAAGCAGGGAAGTAATGGCTGCTTCACAGGCCAGGGAGAAATGGGCACCTCTGAGAGGGAGTCTGAAGCCAGTAGCAGAAAAATTATGAAGGATGGGGAATGAGGTACTGAATTGTGCTGATTTTATGAGTGTGTTGCAGACATGTCAGTATGCCTGAATCTCTCAGGGCTAGATATCTAGGATCCATCCCACTCGGTTTGGTGAAGGAAAGCAGCTTTCTAGTCTGAGGCAACTGCGTTGTGAGCAGATGCAGATACCTCACTTGGAGAAAGTACAAGAATCTGTCCCTATTCTAACATTGCAGGTGGGACATGCTCCAGCCACAGTGGTTACTTATACATAATATAGCACCAGCTGCTGTTAGTTTCTGTCATGTCACTTTACTTCTGAAACTCATCTGGTTGGCAAAGATAGCAATCTAAAAATATTTGAACAGAGTCTACAAAGTGCTGTTGAGCTAGTTAAAGGGACATTTTAAATTATGCCTTTCAATATCTGTACTAGGTATGCAAAGAAAACTATTGAACCAGTTGGCTTTGGATTATATATGAAATAAAAGCCTATTCTCAGGAGGAATCTGATTGTTCCTTCCTAATTTTACATGACATTTTGAAGAAGATTTAATGTACAAAAGTAAGATAAGATACGACGACTATTTTACTGTTCCTTCTCGAGTGGTGTTCCAAGCTATGTGCTTAATAAAGATATAAAGAGAAAAGGAAATAACATCACCTATGTATTTAAATCACTACATGACTCTGTACAGAAAGCTACAATTCCTCTTAAGCAACACTTTTTTTTTTTTTTAATTTTTATTTCATTCTGACTCTGAATGAGACTGATTTACTCAGAACTGATTTCACGGCAAGAGAAGTACATACAGGGCAGGCAGCCACTGAGAAAGGTGGCATTGGAGTATCGATAAATGTCCCCTGGGGACAAGCGTGCAAACTCATTTTAACTTGTGACCCAAACCAGATTTGAATTTGAGCTGGTACACCAGGCTGGGAAAGCTACTCATATGCAATTCTGGCCCACTCCCCCCAGAGCAGCTAATTTCAGTCACATCAGTGAGGTCTTTTAAGCCTCAGTTGTGCCTGCAAATAAATCCTAACAAATAGATTCTTCTGATGCATATCTTGAGCCCTTTCACATGACATTTTCTTCACATTCTTTCATGCGACATTCAGTAGTGTAAGGAAATGGCTGAATAAACATTTCACTATGCCAAGTGAATGGGAGAGTAAGTAGCCAAATTGAGGAAAGAAAATCAACTGAGCCATTAACATTCATACATGACCTCCTGAGTAAGAATTACAACATCACCAGTCTAGTCTACTACTTCTTGTCTTACACTTACCAGGTAATGGTTATATTAAGATAATTCTCTTCTCAGAGTAGCGATTCTCTGTTAGTGTCTTCATGAAATATACCTTGAACATCCCTGCACAGACTCAAAACACAATTAGCAATGAATATACTAATATGCTGGCTCTCACGTAAACATTTAGGAACTATCCGAGCAGTTTTAGAGACATTTCAGCGCAATACTTTCACCTTCACTAGACCTACTAGCTTCCCTTTAAGGCAATTGTACTTATTTTAAATTTTTTGGGCTAGGTCACGTGGCTTTGGTTGGGGTTGACAAAGACAGAAAGTCTTAATTTTCTCACAGAAAGTTGTGGAACTGTTTTTTAAACAAGCAAATAAAAGAATTTCTTTGCAGCTACCTATTTTCTTATGGGACTGAAGACAGACATAAACCTACAGGGAGAGGTAGCAACAAAGAATACACATACAAACACAGCTGTGTTTGTTCATGATTTTGTTCATTTTTAAACACAACTTAAATTTTATGCATCATGTATTTTTAAGGAGGTGTTGTCCCTACAGATAGCAAAATCTGCAATCCCAAGAAGCTCAGCACAGCTGCACATAGTTCAAGCCAGTACACATTTCAGATGAAACTCTTATTACAGAATGCACCCCCCATCAAGCAAACTCACTAGAGAACGTCCCTTAAAGCTATTCATTATATATTAGGTGGTATATACAGTGAGAATAAAAGAGGTTTTATTATTTAACATCTACTTAGTGTTTAAAAATGCACGCTCGCCTTTTAGACAGTTTAAATGGCACTCAAGCTCCACACACTAAGTCACTTCTGCTAACTGCCAATGCCAAAACACAAAAGCAATGTTGTTTGGCTCTGGCCTCTGTTTAGCAGAACCTTGGGATTTTCAGGAGGGTTGATAACTGCTGATAAACTTACTCTCTACCTCAGCAAAACGTATTTAAGATACTGGAAGTAATGTGGCATATTTACTTTTCACAGGTTATTTATCTCACCAATGTGACCCAAGAGTTTTTCAACAAGTGATAGAAAATGGCATTGTGCTTCCTTCGTGAATTTGATTTCATTTTATTGTTTCCTGTTTGTTATTGTTCTTTAAACTGATGGTGATAAGCAGATGATCTTATGTGAGACCTTTTCAGTTTGAATAATCCAGTATACAGTACAAAATACAATTATCTGACAAAGTAATTCACTGATTATCATGGAAGATCACTGATCAGTAACGGGTAAAAATCTGCAGCTTCAGTGGAGGGGTCATCAGAATTGAATGCATTTTAGATTATTAATTTGAAATATTACATGCACACAGAATAAACCGTGCGAAGTCTGTCAGAAATCTCATTACACAAGTGCAGATGTTGTCAGGGCATCTGCTGAATGATGAATTCATTCTCAGCTGAAAGAGGAGTTGACTCGGTGTATCAATCACTCCTGTAATCCTTGCTCTACAATGGTGTGAATGTTTTTTACAGACGTTCAACATCTGTAATTTTCACAGTTTGTAGCAGTTAATATGTTGTTCTTCTGGCTTTTAAATTTTATTGCTTCTAAGATATTCAGTCCCAAAGTTTGCCAGCTTCCAACTGGCAGAGTTGAGGCCACGTATTGAGTCTAAATTGCTGGTCCTTTGAAGGGTCTTTTGTTAATAACTTTGTAGGACCAATGCTGTGTCTTGTGTTTTCAAGACATTTTTTGCCATCATAAAAAAAAAATGCATCAAATGTTAACTTCATTTTGAGCTGCATCTCCAATGGCATTGCTGTTTTTCATTATCTTAAAGTCATGACTGAGAATAGAAACCTGAGGGGGTTTTACCATATGATTAATTTCATCAATATAAATTTCACAAATCTGAAATAAAAATATCTATTTTACTGTACTCATTTGCAGCCAGACACTTATGTACAGAATATGGTTTGAACTAATCTACATAAGAGGTCAATTGTTCTATGCAGTACAGAGAGGCCTCTTCTTCCAGGGAAACAGTTTATAATGTTAATGTTAGATGTTACCACTACATTTTGATGGCAAATGGAAGGAAAGTTGAGTTGGAAAAAATAGGCTGAATTAAAATACAGTTACATTTACCAAACACCTTGAAGACTTTAAACTTTAAAAACCCAGTGAAGCTGGACAGCATTGCATAGTATGGTATACTGGATGAAACAAATTGATAAAAAGGAACTATGTTTCTTTGATCTCTAGAAGAAGCAACCAAGATCAAATAAGATCATGAATAATACTACTGAATAAACTAGTTTAAATCTTCAGAAAGAGATTTTTTTACATCACAAGTCCATCTCCTTTAGACTTCATGCAGTGTATGGTGGGTGGGGGCAGAACAGAAGGTAGGACTGGTGCAGGCAGGAAGAATTTAAAATACATATTGTCTATATTTGCACAGGTTTCAGGTTATTAAACACTATTTTATGTTGAGAAAACTGTTCAAATGAAAAATGTGTGCAATACATAGAAAATATCGGTTACTTACATGAGAATGGCATTTCTAGTTATAACACTCAATGTTACCCAGATAGCCCAATTTATTAAGCTTAGCTCCACTGAAACATACAAATCTTGAAAAGAAAACTCAAAATCTTCCGAGTTGATGCTTCACTTAGAAGCTTGGGAAAGAAAGGACAGAAACAAAGAAACCATAGAAAAAAACCATTCAGAGAATGACAAAGAACAGTCTCCATTTCTTTTCTTTTATGGCATACTATCTATAGAATACCACCTTGTATAGCTTTACTGTACCTAAAGCTTCCCCTTTTGCCACATACTCTCGCAGCTCCACTCACTCCCAACCCCATTTCCTTTGACTTACATTGCCCTTGTCGAGACGACAAAAACAAGGATTTAAATAACAGAAATGCAAGATCTCTGAACTAGAGCTGGTTGTTGAATTCAAAGTACTGTTGCTAAAACTTGATCTCCATGACATTTGATTGTCCTATTATCATGCTCTGTGCTTCAAAAACCTGATGCAGTGCAGCAGAATTCATTTTAAGGTTGTTTGTAAACAGCATAAAGCACTGAACGGCTTTAGAGTTAGCAGATTTGCACATCGAATCAGAGTGACTGTGACAGCTCCCCATTGCAAGTTCAAATCTCCTAGAGGCTAAATTAAAGGTTTTTCTATAACAAAGAATAAAGAAGAGTGAATACTTTGGCTGTCATTGAGCTTAATATTAGGCTATGGAAAAGCTGAGCAAGATCTGGGACAGGAAGGTTTTGTGAGGCTTTTGTTTGTTTAGTAAACACCAGGGCTTGGATTTTACATGTATTTTTCACACCAGTTCCAAACTTAGAATTTGAATTGAACTGTAGCTTTCAGTGAGCTTTGAGAAAATTACAGCAAATGCTTGGTTTTCCACCATGTTTTTGCATGGAGCCTAAATTTGAGACATTGCTGAGAAATGTACTTATACATATTTTTAATTTTGTTTTGGGGATTGTTCCAGGAAGTAAAAAGAATTGAATAGCTTCTGATTGCGTTGTCCATATTTACATTGATGCAATTTCTCACATGTGTAAATGCAGGAGGTTTCCTACATCACTCACCTGTGTGTGCATCGCTGGGGGGAAGGAAGAAGGGACAGCTTTTGCATTTGCATGGGGGTTGCTTTTTCCCTGCCTCTCTCCACCTTGCTTCCTTCAGGAAGAGCCAAGAGAGGATGTTGTTAACACCAACGTTGTCATTTTTTCTCCTGAAGTCACTTAATGGTTGTTTAGCCAAATTGGCTCCCTGGCTCTCAGTATGGTCACATGAATGCTCAAACTGATGCCCTGGGCATGGAGATGTGACTGCAGCAGAAGCGGCTAACAAGGGCGAGCACTGGCACTCAGTGCCCAAAGAGGTTCAGACCACGACAATTGGACAAGGGTCCAATCCTAAGTTTGAAGTTGGCTCTGCTTTTGGCCAAGCACTTCACTAAATGAACTCTAAAAATATCTTCCAGCCTCACTTAATCTATTCCTGTTGCCACAGAGCAGTGCCCCCTGACTCAGGCAGACTCCCCCAGTTTCCCGCCTGGGCAGACTGAAGGCACTTCCACCTCTAAGGCCTTTTCCCTTCTCCTTTTCCACTACTCATTTCACCACACAGGCAGCATCCTTCTGCACTCCTACTCAAACACCCTGTCAGATCGTCAGCAAAGCAGGCATTGCTTTTGAACAATTACTGAGTAAGGTATAGGGGAGCACATGAAGCAAAGAAAATACTCTGAATATCTGTTAACAGCTGAAATGTTCTGGAAACATGAAGGACAAGGAAGAAGGTTTAAGACAGAACTTGCATTTCTGGCTACTAGAAGCAGGTTCACAGAAGACAGCCAGCCAGTCACAGGACACTACTTTTGCAAGCAACTAGTTCTGAAATAGCTTAAGCACACTTTTAAATAGATAGTATAAAGAATAAGCAAAGACAGAAGGAGTCTCCAACTAAAGACTGAAAAGATATGATTTTTAAAGACAATCTAGAAGGGATCAGATAAAAAAAATGGAGTGTGGGACAAAATTTTAAAGAACAGAATTACCTCTTGAGGAAATAATAAATTTCTCAGTCAAATATCAGTCAACTAGAGATGCAGCTTACGACATAGAGAGCAACCTACAGCACTACAAACACAACAAAAACTCCAAAATTGACAGAGGCGCGCAGAAGGACTCGCAGAGGTTAACACTGGAGTCAAAACAAGACAAAAGGTTGCACAGAACATTAAACTGTGTGGCAGACTCACAAACCAAGAATATGCCCATCACTTAAAAATAAAAAAAATAAAGAGGATCCCATGATTTCACAAGCAAATGCAAACATTAACGGAATAAATAGCATGAGCAGCGCTGGAAACAGCATTATTAACATATTAGAAGGAATGAACAACATTCCAGTAAAAAGGAAATGTGCCATCAATTTTAAAGACAGCAGAACGTTAATTTCAAATTGGACACAGATGAACAAACTGGTGTTATCAGGCCACAGTAACTGTTGCTCTTGAGAGAAAAGCTGCAGGAAAACATTAGAAACTCAAATGTTATAATAAAGATTTTAGTCACAACTAAAGAAGTTTATGAAGTAAATGAACAAGAAACTAAGGCAAGGGGAAAGGTACGGTCTATATACAGCATTACCAAAGGTGGGGTGGGGGGGAAGTCTCATATAGAGTAAAAGACGTGTTGTGGTCTGTGTTTCAGCATTGGGAAGCCCATAAGAGGGGCATCAAGCCAAAACAGCCATGGGAAGAGTTTGAGGATGTTCCTCAGGGAACATCCTGCGAGAGGGCCTGAGAGCGCCCATCTACTTCATGCTGCTCAGGCAGAGAGAGCTGGTGAGGCTCTTCTTGTGTGTGGGACTCACCCACTGAACTTGGACATCTGAAGCAAAAGAGAGAAAGAACACTGCCTACAGGCTCCTGAACCAGCGGCCTGACCTTTTACCAATTCCCTGTTTGGTTCAGCACTGCCAGATTTGTCTCACATACATTCGATTTGTTGCTACTTCATCGGGATTCCACCCACAATAGAAATAGGGCTTGCAGGGATGGCCACATAGAAAAAACTGTACACCAACCTTTAGCTACTCCATTTATCACACAATGCCATTTTACAGTCAATGTTTTCTAAACAAACAAAATGCAAAAATCCCACAATAAGATTCTACCCAACCACAAGTGGTGACAGGTACGTAACTACTACTTGGAAGTGAAATGTATATATCCATAGGATTAGTACTATTTCCGTGCATTACTCTGATGGAAATTTCTTTAATGCCTGTGTTCTTAAAAATAGCTAATTGGAATTATATTTAAAAATAAACATTATTCTGTTCTCAAAAGTTTTATTTAACGATTTTGGATGTGTTCAGAATGCCAGTACCACCCGAAAAGGACACAGTGAGGGGATAATTGACCTTGTCAGCCAGAAGCAGTCTTCTCTTTTCCTTGGAACATTTAACTCATAGATGCAGCCAATTACCTTCAGGTAATGCCCGCTTCAAGGGTTTTATTGCTCTGTTCCTTTGAAATGAACTAGATTTACTGGCTTAAGTTAGATCTGTTTTGCTTGAAGTTCCAATGGCATTTTAGCATAATTTTAGCAATATTACAATTCTCTCCAATTCTAGTACTAGGCTTTACAAGTAAAGCCACTGACATCTGCGTTTCAAAGCAATCAAATATTTATGAATCTTGCAAGTATTTTTTTCCATAACCCTGAATTCATTAGTATATATATAAAAAGTAGATTTATAGATTCAGTGGCTAATCTTTACGCGTCACATTACAAGGGTATTGGACAACTTTTAATCTAAAGCCATGTCTATCCCTTATAATTGGTTGGGAGAGTCTGTGGGTCTTTGGCTTAAGCCAGAAATCCTAGCAGAGTAAAAACAGGGCAGAGCAGTATGTCATGGTTTACTACTGTCACCAGTATAGGCTCTGTCCAGGAATCATAGAGAATTTGTGTTCAGTGGTGAGAAAGCCCAGCTAACATGAAGTCAATAGAACAACTGAAAAGAAAGAGGTTGGAATGTAAAGCCCATGGCTCACTCATGGGCCCCTTGCCTAGTACTTGTTCAGCACAAATAAACCCCTCAAATTCCTCTCTCTCCCAAAGAAGCTTCTAAATTAGTCACACAGCAGAAGACAAACACAGAGTCACATGAGGAAAAATGGTCTGACCTGAGATGAGGGTACTTTTGCCCCCTCCTTATTTCAACTCACATACAGTTTAGCCTTTTTTTTTTTTAAGAAATATTTATGAATCTATACAGAGTCAAGCAGAAACAGTCTTGACTGCCCAGAAGAGACAATCAAACCAGGAACTGAACTAAGAAGATACTGAATTTAATTGCTTGTTGTCCAGATATACACAATTTATGTTAACATTTGCTAGAAAGCAAAGCAAAAAGATAAAAATATTCACAAGAAGCAAAAGAAACTGTCTACAACACTTGCAGAGAACCAATATATGGAATTGCAAGCAGTCCAGTATTTTGTTCATTAACTCCTAATTAGATAGCTCTAAAAAGAAGAATGAGCACTGTTGGATTACATATCCTACTGCAAGTCCCCAGACACTTCCTATATTGTGTTTATTTTCACAGAAGCAATAGGATTTAATTCTACAGTAATTACTTCCCAATTCTCCTCCAGAGCAGAAATATATTACATTTCCTACTAAACTGAAATCTGATTCTATCAAGTAGCTGCTGCCTTGCAACTTACTCATAAAAGAGCAAAGGGAAAGTATTTTAAGAGTTTGTATTCATCTTTGAAAGGTGCAGAGTCCAAGAGCAACTGTTGGATGGGAAAAGCAGGGCTAAGAACAGTGGTTGGGCCTTTGTAGGGTTACTACTGATCTTGTTCAGTATTCACTGCACAGACTACAATATGTATCTGCAACAATTTCCTTGTAAGAGAAATTTATATATATCTCTAAAAAAAAAATCAGTAATTCATATTTTCCTAGAAATTTAAACATAATTGTTTCAATTGGCATCCTCAGCTTCTCTCTAACTGTAATGTACTCAGCTGAAATATATACCAAATTTCTAGTTATGCCATTTTTAGAAAATGCAAAGTTTTTCCCAACTTTGGAGTTCAAGTATCAGTGGTGATTGAAGATACAGTGTTGTCAAACTTCAAGGCTTGACCAAAACCTCCTTTTCTCAACATGGAATTAGAATAACATATCTCCAAGCCTAATACCTGACAGCAACTTTCTTTTTGACTCTGGTCAGACTAGTGAATTTTCTGCTCTAGTTCTGTTGCCTACAGAATGGAACAGAACCTCCAAGGGGATGTTGGGGAAACTGATGGAAAAATGATAAGTACTTAAAGGATCAGTGAAAACACTGCTTAAAAAGTGCAATCTTGAAAAATAACTGTCCAGAAACCAGACTTGTTTTGTAAAGAAAACGGCCGTATTTGTCTTAAAACTCTCACAGAAGATTTTGGCCAGTTTTTGCCAGTTACCGAGATCTTCTTAAGTAACTATCAGTTTTAGCAGCACTACTATTGAAACATGTTTTCTGAGATTCTTTGAAAGAACTCAGCAGACATTTTCCTGGCCAACAGTGCCTTTTTATCCATTTAATTTCAAAAGATCAGCGGTTACATCTGAAAATTTTAAACTAATCCTTTCACTAAGTTTTCAGCTACCAGTGTCTTCACTGGTAATCACGGCCATTTCTGGAGAAGAGCGCAGAGAGACCAAAGGAACCTCCGGAGGCAGACCCACCTCATTCTTTGCGGATGCAGCGAGCACACCGTGCGCTGCCATACAGCAGAGAAGCCTCTGTGTAGAGCATTGGAGAGAGTTTGTGAGGGCTGGACAACCCAGCCACAGAAAGGGTATAGCTACGCAATCAGGGTGTGGAGATCTACAGGTCAGCTTTCTTAAAAAGCATGTTCAAACCTTGAAGTATGTGTAGTTTTGACAGAGTCCTGGGCTGGTACATCTATCTGAGCAGTTTGGGCAACAGAATGGGATCTCCACCCTACGGACTGAGAGCACAGCTGAGCTACGTCATGACTGCTCCCACCTACCCCAATAGATGTCTAAAGTTTTATCCATTAAACTCTTTGGCACAACTTGTACCGGAAGCTACTTCTGCAACTAGCTGTGAAAGACATACTGCAGAAGCAGATAGAAAGCGAGTTGCTCATCACTTCATTAAAGAATATCCTTAGGGAAGAGCTGAAAGAAACTATGGCCTTACACACTTCACTCCCTCCCCAGGTGCCCTCCACTGTTGACCACTTCTTTTCTTTTTCAGTATGGAGGATGAGCCCTTGGAGACCACACAAGTCAACTCCACCTGTAAAGCTTGGCCAACAGCAACTTTCATGGTGGGCGTAAAAATGAAGTGCTAATTATTAGGCAATACTCTTGTCAATAGTAATGATGTAAATAATTTTTTAAAAAAGCTGTATAGAGGGAAACACAAAATATGAGACCATGAAATATAAAGAGAGAATTATAGCTTCCCATTTGCATTTATGATTTTTTTCCTCTTGTGCATATTTCTAAGTATTTTACAGGAAATAATTTTAAATTCTGCCCATGTGCTGCCCAGCTGAGGACTGAATACTGTTTCATGATTAAATATGACAACACTGGGCTTTGCAAACTCATGAAGGAAAGATTTAGCAGGTACAGGAGGAGAGCTATTTTGTCATCTTCCCAAAATTCATGTTGCTTCTACCTGTGAAGAGAGCACTCATTATAGTTTACTGCTTCAATTGCAATGTCTTCAGTCACGCTGCTGCTGCCTTGCTAGGTTTCCTGCTTCCAGACTCATTCCACCTGGCAGAAACTCCAAGTTTTAACCAAAAACTACGAAACAGAACTAACCAGCCTGAGTTGTACTGGATGTGCAAAGAGAGAAGTGAAAGGAATGATCAAAAAAGGATGAACTGAGGAAATACAGAGCAAAAATAATGGCAGAAATAGATGAGTAAGAAAAGGGTATTTTCTTCATGTTCTTCATCATTGAGTAACCGCATCCTATCACTGCTGTTGCTTCCCTGCACTTCCTTCCACCTTTGTCTGTCTCTGTCCTCACTGCACACCATTAATCTTGAAACTCCTTTGATATTGCCCAACAGTTTTGGGTAAATACTTTTTGCCAAGTATTTTAGAAGATGCCAAGCACGAGAGGATACCGACATTATACAGACACGCTGAATTAACCCAAGCTATAGCTTGTGTCTTTCTAAAAAATTTCCAAATATTGTTTCATATAAATCTTTCTTCAGGCTTGAAATAGAAACAGTAACTTGTGAACTATACAAATAAGCTGAGAACAATTGTTAGGAGATTAGTTTGTTTTTGTTCATCAACAGAGAAAGGCAGCTCTAAGCATCCAATGGAGGGATGCTACAGGGGCAGACGTGGTGTAGTACCTCCTCTGGGGTTAGTCAGAGAAAAGCAGTGTCCTTTCTGTATCTAAAGTGTCCTTTCGGTTAAAAAGGTGCTTTTTTTTTAATCTAGAATTCCATTTTATACAAGCACAGCTGAAGATCCTCATTTCACCACCATAAGGAACTGATCATGAACACATCAAGAACTCACACTGGCAACCAAGCCTCAGGTACAACTCAAGATTGCCCAAATTCTACTGTCTTCATCAAAGTCATCAATAAGCAACTCCTTTGTAGAAGCTGGCATCCTATTCCGTCAAACAGGACTATTTAATTTTTTTTTCTTATTATGAATTATCAAATCTAAAACTAATGCATACAGCTGACATAATTGACACAATTACTGAAGAGCTGGTAGCATGGCATGTCACCATTCTGTGCTTCCTTGCTCTATTCCAACCTTTCCTCGGCAAGAAGCAGTATTGCAACACTACAGTTTAATCTTTGTTCTAGTTTCTCCTCTCCTACCTGGATTTCAAAGAAAAATCTTGCAGGGACTGTCTCTGTCTCAGATAGTTATTTTCATGAACCTTGCAACATTTGGTACCACCCTACATTCCTCAGCTCTCTGATTTAGTACATTTTTGTAAATACTGAATCACTGAGCACCAATTGTACAAAATAGTGAGAATTAAGCACTGTTTCACAGGGCACATGCATTACATCAATTACAACAGAAATGAGATGGGTGATGAAAGACTGTTGGTGGTACTGCACATTGGGACCACTATTTTGAGCACTGCTTACCATTAAAGATGACCTAAACCTTGCAGAGAAACAGCCATTTTACCTGAATTTAGCTTTCATATGTAGTAAGTACATAGGAAAGACTACAAATCATCACCATAGCTAAATACACAGCAAGGTATATTTTAGAGGCACAACTGACAGTTCAAATGTTATAGATCCCAACCATTATAGACATTTGCCTTGCAATTTCTGAGGAGGAGCAGTACAATTTGGCAGAGCCTTAGAGGAACAACTGTCAACCAACCGAAGCTCAAAAAAAGTCAGGTATGTCACGGACAGCAGAGAGCAGTTATTATAAAAAATATAGTATGTCAGGAATTGTATTCATTTTCTTGTCTCCATTCTCAGATGGAGCAACAATAAAAGGTGTGGAATAGAATTCTAAGCAAAAATGATTAAGACAAAATGCTTTTAGGCTATAGAACAGAGTTTCAAATTTATTCAAAACTCACCATAAGCTTCCCTCCCACAGAAGAAGTGATTCAACTTTCCTCTTCTCTGTGCTTTCTCCTTTGTACCTACATGGTTCCTACGATTTAGCTAGTGATACACAACAACTTCGTACTACTGAGGAATTTTTAAAATCCCTCAGGTCAATGCTGAAGCACACTAGTTAATGCAGGTTTGGCACTGGTAAAGCAATCCTTTCCTGCCATCTAGGGGACGCATACTGGTGTGCAAGTGGAGGAACAGAGACGATTGTCTTCACAGTTACGTATAAGAAAACTTTCTATATGAAATGCTTATCCCTATGCAGCAAAACAAAAATCACTTTAACTGAAGAGCAACACAACTATCAAGAAACAAACCTAACTGAAGAGTAGCACAACTATTAGAGACCAGATGCATAACAGTTTAATTCTAAAAAAAGTTAAAGGTTATTCCAAGATGCAAGTTCCTACTGCTAGTGTTGGCATTGTGGTCACATTTTTTTGTTTGCTCTCCTCACTGTTGCCTTCCTGGCTCTTTCACATGGCAGGATCTACAAAAGGAAAGAGCAAACTCAGCTAAAAGCTAAGCATAGTCAAATGCACACACAAAAATCCAAATAAGTTTTTTTTCACTCCTCTTCCATTTGGATTTGTTTTGCTCGTACTTTGAAAGGGAACAGTCCACTAAAACAAACAAAGACCCATGGTTCCCATGGCTCAAATGATGTGAAAGTCTCTTTAGGATCAAAGTTGGGGTTTCTCCTGGGATGAAAGGAAGCAGGCGTCCAACCAAGATGTTTCGTCAACTGGCTACCGTAGTACAATATGCAGGCCCCGATTCTGCCCCAGTGAAGGGACTGAAGATGAAATACTTTCCCTAACCCCTACACTGGAAGAGAGTGTTACACTACTTTGACATTTTTTCACCAAAGAGCACAAAAGCCCCCCAAATTTAATAGAAGTCTTAAATTAATCTTATTTTGATAAAAAAAAATTGAGTAGCTCTGCCCAAGTCCTCTTCCCATTACCGTATGCATTGTGTTTAAGTAGTTGGAAAGAATCACTGGCTTAGGGATAGTGAAGCTTGCTACCACCTAGGCAAGAAATTCCAAAACCAAACAAATAAAAAGCCACTTGCCAACCCATTAGAGCAATATAATATAAATCTGTGTAAGACACCTTAATTTCTTGAACTGGAACACAGTATATGCTTGCACAGCATGAACATTAGTTTGACACTAAGCGAGCACAGCTATGGAGAAAAAAAAAAAATCACTCTTTCTCACAGTATTATATTTATGGAATTTGTTATTCACAGAAAAAAAATTATCTCCTGCAAGATCAGGAAAACAGCACACATTTCATTACAAAAAAAAATCCCAGTGGTCAACAGCGAGCCTTAAATTTGGTACAGAAAAATTGGCAGAGATTAAAACTAGAAAACTGCTAGTACCCACATGCATTAGGGGAAGCCATGGATCCCAAGTGTTAGCACAGCCTGCCCTGCTAAACTTCAGGAAATACATACCCCTGAAGAAAAGAAAAAAAGAATAAAGGGACATGGGCTTGAATTAGAGACAGGATGGAAATGTAGCGAGACACCATCAAGAAATCAAGACTGCTTGTTTCCTAAGCCTGACCTCCAGTGGTGAGTACAGAGACTAAGATAAGGTACACCCTTAATGCAAACTGCCATGAACATACTCTTGAACAGTGGAAAAAAACCCCTACTATATGGATTCAGGACCACTCAAACAGCTTGAACATTGCACTTAAAGAAGTAAATTATAAAGAAGTCACACTCAGCCAAAAGGAGAACTTTTGTGCCTATGAAAGCTCATACATTCCGGCTTTAGTTTTCTGAAAATAAAGCAATTTTATGTCAGATTTGACTATTTACAGTGCCATTAGTGTAGTCTTGCAGAAGTTCTGAACTACCCAAAAGTCCGTAAGTCATTGGCTTGTATCTACAAAGCTTTCTCTTCATTTAACATATGCTTATCTTTCCATTAACTTAAGAAACTACAGGCAACAAACATGCAAGGTTTCTAGGCTTCTTTTTTAAATGTGATAAAACGTATGGTTTCAAGAAGGCAACTTTATTCAGTGTTTCAGGAGGCGTATTCCTATGCAAGAGATGCATCGTGTCTAGGTAACAGCATGTAAATATAGGCACATACTTATTTTGCTACTCTGGCCCTTCTGCTTTGAGAACATCTTCAAACCCCTTTATTCTTTGAGAATATTTTTGAAGTTGCTGGGGAAAAAGGAAATACATCGTGTTACATTAAGAAGGTCAAAATTAACACACTAGGCAAAGAGACTGAAAAAGTACCTACTGTTTAAAGCCTATCCCTATGAAATAGTGTTGGGATTGAACAGAAAAATGGGAATTCAACTGGTTGTACTTCCTGCCCCCCACCCCCATTTTCACAACTCAACACAAATTATTAATCTGTCTGTAAATACTTGTCTACAAGTCATGTTTTGTACAGAAGCTTTTTTTTTCTTTTTTTTTTTTTTTTTTTCACGAAAAAAAACCCCAAAACATAAATGAAAGTACAGTCTCTCAAAAAAAATTGAAAAGCACAAAATCAAGTGCTTCGGTAATTTTTTCATCAGAGCTTTTTTCCACCCCAAGCCCCCGTTTTGGGGTGTGTTACAATATTTACATGGTAAAATGACTACCAGTTTGACTGTAGAATTTTGTTTTCAAAACTGGAAAAAAATCAGATTGCATGTTTTACAGGGGACATCTCAGTTTAGGAAGAGCGAGTGAACTTTTTAAAATTTCAATACATGAAATTATAATAGAGAACACCAGAATATTTGCAAGCTACAGTAACTGTGGATGATAGGGTAAAGAAAGGAAAGAAAACTTTCCTTCTCAACTACAAATAACCCACTTTAGCATGCTAAATGGTACAAAAGGAAAAGTAACTTTTTATGATCACACAATGTATTTTTTTCCTTAATAGATGGTTTTCACTTACCTTATATTATTGAAGCAAATAAAAGCTGGACAAAAAAAGACAGGAAGGATAGTACAGTCAACTACTCAATTAGCCAGCTTATTTTTTCTAGTACTTATTTATGCAGTATGGCTTTATTCAGTCTTAAAAAAATTAACAGGGAGGGAAAATGAAAATTATTACTGGATCTACTTAGTAACAACAGTTAGCTTACAGACAAACACACCAGGGAAAGGGGAAGGGAAAGTCTTATGTAAAACTTAATTCCACTTCAAACAAACTAAGAAAATTCAATTAAGCAAAAGAGCTTAAAAGTCTGTAAAGACTACTTTCAAAAAGTGGATCCTGCCAACCTCATGCAAGCATGACAAAAATTGCTCAAAGGTGCATGCTCATAGAGGCTGCTAAACAAATCAGAACTATTTCTTTCATAACATGATGCATTATTTTAACACAATGGGTCTGATTTTATAAATTAGACTGTAACATGCATATCAATTACTTCATTACAGTATCCCGTATTTTGAGTAAAATGGATTATTTAGGAGAAAAATCATTGTGATATCTTACTCAATGTTTTTAAATTTTTCCTTACATTTGTAATTTTCTCCGAGAAGCTGATTAACAGTGTTCTTTGTGAACAGTATATTAAATGCAGAATATTTTTGAAGTGCAAAATCTACCTGCAGTATATTTACTACATACAGATTAACAAAAATAATGCAGTGTTTGGCAGTGCAGACACATGCAGTGTTCTAAAGCACCCCATTGTAAAAATTATTTTAAATCAAACTACTTTTAGTTGAACAGGCTCTGAAATAAATCCCCCAAAATTCTACACCAAGCCTTTCTCAAAAAAAAAACCAAAAAAAACCCCACAGCATTTGTGAACAAACTGGTATCATAAATGGAAAACTGTTGTAGCAAATGAAGTACTAAGGTGATCAAAATCAGAGCTATTGTCAAGAATGTTTCCTTCTCTAAAGGTACTCAAAGGTCTTAAGTGTTAAGGAATTAAAACTTTCACTATGCTGATAGTTCTAAGGTCTACAACATGACCATTTCCCCCTAATGGAAGTTATATGTATTACCTCAGGTGAGACTGGACTGAGGAATCAAACTATGTATTTACAAATGGTTTTACCTGGAAAGTGGTGGGGTTTGGTTTTTTTTCAATCAATCAAAGGGCTATACATCCAAACAGTGCTTTTTATAAATAATCAGGACTACATTCCAAATTATATAAAAATAAACCAAACTGAAATTATTAAGTAACCAAACAAGAAACCTCATTCACAGTACCATTTTATTTTTTCATTTATAATTTGCTTCCCTAAGAACAAAACAAATCTTATTTTCACACATTAGAACAGTTGTTAGCATGAACATCGGAGCAAGAAGCTTTAGCATCAGATTTTAACCTTGCCTTGCATTCCTCTTTTTTTCTTTAAGCACTAATTTTCACTGTTGTAAATTATTTTCGGAGCATTTTGACTTGACACTCAACACAGCCTTTCTCCTAAACGTGACTTTTGCTAACCAGCATTAGTATGTAACTTCATTCAACCAATCACTGATTCCACATGCATTCAAAGTCTTCTTTTTAACACTTACAACAACATATTTGCTGATACTTTTAAAATTTCATTAAGCTTTATTCAAATAAAAATGGAATCAAATTGAAATTAACAGAACTTAAAATTTTATTAAAGAAAACTCAGTGTGCTTGAATTACCAAAACATGATTTATCAAAAACATTTTGTCATTGAAGGACTCCAGTCAATTAGCAGAACGTTTCTAGTAACCTGACTCCACATGGCTTTTAGGCATGCAAAAGTGCAGAATGGTGTTTCTGGAAAGCCTGCCAAGCATTTATGTAGGTCAGATCCTTGACTGCTGCTAGGATTTCACTAGGAATTGGGTGTCCATTATTGTTCTTGTTTTCTTTTTTATTTTTTTCTCAGATTTTTTGGGGCATTTGGTGGTTGGGTTTTTTTGGCATCTAATGTTCTCAATTAACTTAGTTCTCTGCTCCCGCAAATAAGACTAGAAACAAAAATTAAGGCAAAATATTTTCTCTGCAATAGAATCTGAAAACATATTTGATAGTAGGTAAATAAACATTGAGATTAATTTCACTCTGAAGTCTTGAGATACAGCACCGTGATTTTGTTCTGTTTATAAATCTGGCATCTCTTTTTATTTTGCATTCATTTAGAAAACAGAACTCTCACTAAAAGGTGAGAAAAGCTTATGTATACAGTATTCAAAATTTTAACAGATTACAGCAAGTTTACACATAACACTGGCTGCCATGATTCCAAATTTAATTATCAAGAGGTTTATTTTTAAAAAGGTATTCAAGTTCTAAATTACTAAACCAGCACTTAATAACAAAATTTTTGTCCACTGTACAGATGTATTTTCAAGTAAAAGAAAAAGAATCATATCCTAGAACCACTTACCAGAGAAACTGAGAATGAAATAAATTTCTTTTAAGGCAGAAGTTCAATTATATACCAGGTTAAAAGCCACCACAATATTAACTACAACTAACTCGTTCAGTATTTAAAAATTTGCATTCATAACTATTAACTCCCATGCTGGTTAGAACTCTACTGATGTTCCAGGAATCCCAGCTGGAGATACGGTTACCCCTAAAGGCTAAAGCTATGCCAGAGTAAAGTCAACCTACTCACTACTTTTGCATTAATCAAACTACGCTCATTGATGTTAGTAAGTTATATAAACTATTTAGAAAGAGGAAGTATGAAATATTGACAATGACAACAGATTTTTAAAAAGCTATCATTGAAAAAGTTAGAATACGTATTCAGAGGAATTTCAATGCTTAAGAACAGATTCACATATGTTCATCCAGTTGAAGATTAGTGTATTAAAAAAGTTAAGAAAATACTTTGTGTTTCAGTTCAACTGCACTTGATTCAAGTACAGCTTGGGGGTTGGCTGATATAAATTAAACATGGTCACTGCCTCAGCAGCCAGAAGTACAGAAAAATGTGCATGTTCACAGATTAAATAGAAGTCTCTTCTTTTTGGGAAGAAGAAAAAAAAAAAAAAAAAAAAGCTATCTCACTCCAATACGGGAAGTCATCCACTCCAAGCCTTGACACAATCTGAAAGATAAGAGATGTTATGTTGGCACTAGTTCCATTCCAACAGCCTTAAAGTACTTTTTACTTGTTTTTATGTTTAAAAACATCTACTTAAAATAAATAAAACCAGCTGGAATTAGAACTGAAACTTGAACAGAGTAAACAGCGTTTTAAACTAAGTCTGCTTAGGCTTTAGCCACAAGAAGATGGCCAAGCATGCTATTTTACTGAAGGTTGGCACTTCAATTTTTTTTCCCTTGTAAAATACACTATTTTTAACATGCTCACTCATAAATACATGGTACCAAATAAGTTTTTCTTTTTCTACAGGTTTCCCATGAAAGACTGCTTACTTGAAAACTAGACCTCTACATACTAATACTAAAGACAAAGGACAGGTGACCCAGACTGAATTGGTTCATGAAAAGGCAGTGTATCAAGAATTCCAAAATCCCACTGCAAAATTAAAAATAAATTTGTATTTAACACCAAGATTGCATGGGATCTAATCTGCTTACTCGCTCAATTTGCATCTCTATTTCAAAGTCTTACATTTCAGAAGATAGGCTTTCATTTGATGTTCTAGGGACCTAGTTACCTAGTTTATGCCATCTTTAAGCTTTACGTTTGTAAAGTATATCATGACTTAGCAATCCAAGAGGGCTAGCTTCACTCACACAGAGCTAATCTCCCTAGACTTCTGTCAGATCTTCCCAGGGAAGATTCAGCTCAGCAATCTAACTCAGGGAATTTTTTTTGAGTCTGTCTCACTACTGCCACAGTTTTAAGTATTCTAATTACTCATCTTTTTTAAATAAGAAAGCAGCAGCCTAGGATGGCCAGTGTTTCTAAACAAGTTCATATTCATTAATTTCTACCTTCCTCCAAATGCCATCTTATTTGAACATCTAAGTTAGTACATAAACTAGATACTCAAAAACAACTTTGGCAAAACTTGTAGGAGAAAAGCACAGTTAACTCTTAGAATGAAACAATACAATCCAAAGACTCAATCAAAAACCCAGTTTGTTTTCACTAATATATCCCCCCTAAGGAAGTGAATGTTGCCAATCACTCTACAAGACATCTCTATTACATTAGAAAATACTTCATACTAGAAGTGAGGAAGATGCTCTCACTTCCCAAATACTCAGTTGGATCACTATTTTTGATGTCACAAGACCACATTATTGTAAAGGTTGTACAACACAGCTGAAAAATACCTCTAACTATTACACATTAGAAGACTGCTTTAAGAATCAAGATAAGAATTAGGACACTGCAAACCATGTAAGCAAGATGCTATCCAACTTGTTACAGGCATCCAAAAATGTTTTTTGATCTTTATAGACAAAGGATCTAAGGAAAGTTCAGCTTTCCATTTTAGTAATTGCTGGCATAAGGTATACAAGTTTCAATATTAGCTACACTAGTCAGATATAAATAAAAGGTTTAATACTGGTAACAACTTTGTTTATGCCAGATCTATGTACCTTTTCCTCAAAACTATGTTTGAATGCTTATCAAAAAACCCACACAACCAAAAAAAGACCCCAAAACCACCACCCCACCACCACCACCTTAAAAGCTTGTGGCAGATCAGAATGTAAAGGAAGACAACAGTAGCTTATTTCTTTAGCTACACAGTCAGACAGAGTGAGAGGGCAGCGCACAGAGAGAAAACAATTATGCCAACAGCTACGTATTTGGGTGGGGGGTGTTGGGGGGTTTTTTTGTGTTGTTGTTTGGGTTTTGTTTTGGTTTTTAACAATAATCTGAAAGACTTCCATACAAATTTGGAGTTTGGGCTATGAAAAAATAGCCACAAGGTTCAGTAAACAAAAGGAAAAATTGAAAATGTCCCCCTGACTGCAAAGATCAGAAAACACGTTCTTTCAGGAAATCTACATTGGTGTCATTAGACTTCTAAATCATTATGCTCATTTACCATCTATTATGATACTAAGCAGTAAGCATTTACCCTTCTCCTGTCAAAGCACAACAGGACTGAATGTGCCATGGGTGATCCTTTATGGAGCTAAGGGTGAGGTATGTAGATATCTCAGCAGCTGTCATGCAACCTTTCATGTCCTGCTTGTTTGCAAAGATGAGAACTGCAGCCTTCCGTAAATCCTAGAAGTAATTTAGAGTATTCATAATAGTTATTATAAAGAACTAAAAGGCTATTGCGTTAACTGAAGTTCTTAAAAGAACTGTATTCAAGCTAATCTACAATTACACAGCAGCCTGGAGTTTTAACAGACTTAGTGCATTAAAAATTAATTACATTAAGACTGAAGGAACCAATTTTTTCAGAAATGTTCTCCACCACAGAGAATCAAATTATAATGTATTATATGACTATCCTTCTGGTGTTGACCACATGTTCATATGTTAACTAATGAAAGTCCTGTTAAAATATATATCATAAAGCTCCAAACCATCCAGCCAGAATTATTACTGGATAAACATTCCAAAATCTAGATATAGATACTATTCAAATGGAAAAGCCTGCTAGATATCATTCCCTTGAAATTACCTCCAACTTCATTAAACAAGTTCTGTAGTGACTAAAGCAGTAACAATTTAAGAAAGCTATCTAAATTCTTCTAAGTTTTGTCCTATTGTTCCAAAAAGGGAGTGCTAATAGTGCTGCAGCAGCTTTAGTAAAAACAGAAACTAATAAAAAGTTGGTTTGCTTCTGTATTGAAATTAGAATTTCACACAGCAATGAGACAAGAACTGGAATGTATGGTTTGAGGAGTGCGGACAGGTAAACAAATGTGATACTCAGGAAGCTGACTGTTGTAATTAAAAGTTTTCAACATATTTAAGTGTATATTAAGTTTTGAAACTACTTCTCCATCAAGAGGAAAAAAACCCAAACCTTTATGTTTCAAATTGAAAATTCACTCCTACAAGTAGTCCAGTCTAGGCCTACTTGACTGTTGTCAAGAGATGGGAGACCACAATTTATAAGAGTTATAAACTCTTAGTTTGTAACACTGGAAACTAATAAATTACATGAGAAAACTTCACCACAAAAAGTCATCCTTCCATCTTTTTTGGTAGTGTATTTGCTCGTTACTTACCAGACTCACACTACACTAATATAAAGTAAAAGCTTCACTCATTTGAAACAATGCAAATTTCTCGGAGAAATGAACTCCACAGAATTACTTGCATTGTACTGAACCCTTTTCCTTCAAAAATGAAGGGAGATATTTAAACAACCCTGATTTAGCTTGAGAGCGATCATGGAAGGTTTTAACCTACTTTAGCTAACCCAATGTAGATGTTAATTTAGGATGTTTGAGGAAGCTGACCCAATGTTGAACAGTCCTCAATACAACATATAATAATAAAATTACAAACAAAATAATTCAGAAGGAAACTGAACTGAAACCAATTTATCCATAGTATTAGACATCATGATACTTAATTTTAAGGAACCAGATTAAAACAAACAAGAAAGGGAAATTGAATTGCCTACTTTCTAAAATAAAAGTAAAAACTAAAAAAAATTTTCATAAAATTTTAACCAATTTAACTGAAAGAAGAGAGACAGTAGTGGAGAACAATAATACCCAGTTACATTAATGCAAAGTTTAAGATATTTTACAAGTTCAACATTTGCAAAGTAGAGTGATTTGATTACAATCAAGCAAACCCTATTAGAAGATTACATCATAATAATTTTCCTGTTTGTTTATAATCTACATGGTTTTAAAATGTGACCAATGCACATGCACATTTAGGCTCAGAAATTTTTTTGTGACACTGTGATTTTTGCTAACATAGGAAGCATGTAATGTTATTTGACTGTTCACAACAAAAGAAAACTATTATCCCAACTCTCCACCATACCTCATGAGCCAGCATTCTATAAAGTTCTTCTTTTGTAATAGAAAGTCGCTCTCTATCAATGCTGTCAACAACAAGAATGATGAACTAGGGGAAAAAACAATAGTACAGTACGTAAGTACAAAGTAGAAATTACAAAAAGCATATTTTCAAGAGACCACTACCACAAGTCTTCCCGTAGAAGAGACACATAGACTATCAGAGCACACTAGAAAATAGAACAAGAGATTTATTGTTAGTCTTTTGCTAGAGTCCTGGAAATCATACATGAAGATTATAGTCAAAAACCAAACAAACCCCCCCAAAATGATTGTGCTTGTACATTTCAGCACTGCCATAAAGATCTACTTTCATGCACTATAGTTAAATCTCCTTGGCGGATTTTCAGGCCCTATACCATAAGCAAAAAAGCACCTACAAATAGTGGAATTACATTTAAAATGTGGCTGACAAACTTGCTACACAGTTACCAGTGAAAACAGCTATAACTGTCCACTACTTGCATACTCAGAAAGCTATAAAATGGAAATTAAAATTCCCTATTTTGAAAGAAGCATTTTTAGCAATTCAGCATCACCATACTCACAAGGCTTAAGAAATGTTGTTTCCAAGTACTACATCAGACCTCAGACAGCTATGTACCTGTAGGGCGTAGTGTTATGTTGTTGCACAACACCTTGACCTTTGTAACGCACAGGGCCCGTGCAGTTGGCCTCTCACTTACAGCTTTGCACCCTTCCACCTAAGCACCTGAGACAGCTATAACACTGATTTTACCCTTGCTGTTCCTGCCAGGCAAATTATTCTCATGGCCCTGCACGTGTGAATCCTGAGACACTGCTAGGTCTGGTACATCAGGTCTCCCATGGGAAGCTATTGTCACTGGTATGAAAATTACTCTCTTCTATCCCACTCTTTCTGCCCCTTGTTTTGTACCTTCTCTTTTATAACCTTACACTAGAGGGGGAAAAGACATGGCATTATGTAGTAGGTAATACTCAAGTAAATGCTTCTAAGCATTATGCAGTAGTACATGTACACAGACCTTAACAACTGATCTGTGTTCAACACCTGCCCTGCTCAGAGTATGCTCCAAGCAGTGCTAACAGCACCATCAGTTCTCTGCCCAAATGGGAATACTTTTCCATCCCTTTTCTCTTTTACTGTAACTCTTTTTGTTTGCCCCGATAACTTAACCATGAGAGCTCCCTCCCCTTTCCTCTCCCCCTATATCTTGCATCTGTAATCCTGTCTCAATATCCTTTCTGTAAGAATATGATGTCTTAAAACAGAATTGCAGAGTTAGCCATATTAAGTTGAAACTAATTAGGACAGGTATGCGCTGAAAAGCTTATTTGTGGGATTTTTACATTACTCCAAAGATTGTGTTTAGATTGCTTCAATTTACACGTAAGGAAAGAGAGACATAGTGACAAAAAAGAGGATTAGAAGTCACCGCTATAATTCTCCAACATATGCTCCACAATCACTTTGCCTTATAAAATTAAGGGGATTCATTACCCATTGAAAATGACCACAAAGTATTAAAAACTAAGTCAATTTAATGCTGCTGTGACTTTGAGATGTCTAGAAGACGAGGAGGAACAGTAAAGGAATTGTTCATACTGGGGAGGCTAGGATTAGCATACTAAACAGACCCCTTTTCTTCCTCAGATGTTTCCAGCAGTCAAAGCTGCTAAGGAAAGGGCAAGTTCTTCTTTCCAAGTGCTAGAAAGCACTGGATTTCAAACACTTACTAGCCAGAATATGACGAAGAACATCCCAAAAGGATGAAAAAAAGAACTAATACACGCATCTTCCCAAATTCCAAAATTAAAGATTCTCAATGGGCAAATATCAAGAATTTATTGTTATTGTACCAGATAATACTGGCAGAATTTTCTTCACCCTCATGTGTACATGTCTTAGATGCAGCCATACTTTTCTAGGTAAAATTAAAAGTAGTAGAGATGAAGGTTGAGATGTCATCACCAGGCTTTCTAATCTTCCCTCTCTCAAAGTCAGGCATAGGGCAGAAAACCTCATTTTACAGGAGGATGGAATGCTTATACAATGTGTAATATCTACAAGAGATCTCTACTTTTAGTAGAAATCATAAGAAATGAAGTCTAAAATCGTTTACATCAATGTAGAAGTCTCAAAGTCAGGCTACCAAGATTTTATGCATATGTTGCGTTGATAACCTTTTGGCATCAGAAAGACTGGTATAAGAACCAAACCCCCAAAAGACAACTGTTGCTGAGTTCTACTCCAACCTGTCCAGCAACGGCAACTTTACTAGTTATCTCACGAGTACTGCACAGCTAGACTTTCCCTTATCCTTTGGATAAAAGCCACAGGCTGATGCGCTTTTTAGATACTTCTGCCGAAAGAAAGTTTTGTTCCTCATCCTTAATTATCATTACCTCAAAAACATTTCAGACTAGATGTACAGAAGTTAGGTTAACCACTGCAAATCCTCACCAAATTTGCAGAATACACTGCAAAATTTTCTTTTTCATCTATTTGAAAAAACATGCAAAGAACCTATTTGATCTGAAATGTATTTTGATATCATTTGATTGGCTAGGGAAAAAAGTCTGACTTCACAGTTTGTACCACAGATCAAACATTTTGGGTTTGTTCTTCCTCAAAAAGATTTAAAAACAATACAACTGCAATCTTTATAAAAAACTACCAATGAGCCTAATAAATGAATACAATTTCAAACAAACTTAATGAATTTGCAGATTTCAAAGCAGCTTCTCATACCTCTGTGTTTGAATAATAGGTATTCCACGATGACCGTAATGATTCCTGTCCTCCAATATCCCACATTAAGAAATGAGTGTTTTTCACCACTATTTCTTCTACATTGCTTCCTATGGTTGGAGAAGTATGAACCACTTCATTCATTAAGCTAAAGGAAACAATATCACACCATAAAGACCAGCCAGTAAAATCCACAAGGCTTGTCACAGCTCAATTACAACAGATTTGTTGTAGAAAAAGTAAATACTTGTAACTGATAAAAAAAGATTAAAAAAAATTTCAAAAAGCTATACATTTGAATTTTTATAGAAATTAAGCAAATATTTAAGAGCAGTTCTTTGGTGAAAATATTAGTTCAATCTGAATTTGGACTAAAAACTGTGCTTGACATTCTAGCATGCTTTTGTAGAAGAGACTATAGACATGCTTAAAGACATCAGTAATGAAAAATAAGCACATAAAAGACTCATAACAAATGGATAAGCATCTGCATTTCAAGAGGCTTTTCTTTTTAAAGGATATTCTTAACATACTTAAACTGCACTTGTTTCAAAGCAGAAGCTGCTATTCTAATGATCCCAAATAAGGGGAACACTAAACCGTGCAAAATATAAATCAGAAAATAATTTTATCAGAGTACTCAACTTAGTAACTCAGTATTAAAAAAAATTCCTGAGGACTGTTTTTTTTACATAGCTGAAAATTTCTCAGTTCTACCTTTAAGCTTTGACAAAAGTGCTTAGGAAAAAGGTTTTTTGGAAAACATCCTCTCCTGCCTTGGTATCCAAATATATGCATAGTAATTTGGCTACACCCTCCTCCTTTTCCACAATTACAACAGAAATTATTTTCCTGCCAATATTCTTGAATGTATCATACTCTTGTAATGCTGCCAAGATTTGGGTGCAGCAATGCTACTGAAAATGCTTAAGGTAGGACCTAGGCAAGATGAAACACTATTTTGATGAATCCTCCATCACAAATTTTAGACACTGGAATTGGGAAACATTTGGAAACATTTATGGATTTTTGCAGAGTGGCTACAATTTCCATTAATTTAGAAATCACTTTCTTCTCTGCAGTCCTTGGCAACAGGATCATTTCTATGCTTACAAATAAAGATAGGCTTTGATGGAAAAGAATTTGCAGTTCACTTTGTGCTTGTATCTACATTTTTGTTATTCAGTTTACAGTTTAAGTTTTAAAACACTTTAGTTCTCTCACTTATCCTTTAAATATTTGCTCTGTTTAGAACAATTAATACCATTAATGTACAAACTGTGATCTAGAACCCTAGAGATTCCGCCAGGTTGCAAAGCTGAATTGTCAACGATTAAACAGCGACAAATACTAAAATGTAAACAGAAAAACAAAATAGTTCATGTACTTACAATTGGTAAAGAATAGTAGTCTTTCCAGCATTATCAAGTCCTACTATGATCACTTTGTGCTCTGCATATACACAAAAAAAGACAAGAATAAATCAGCGGAAACAGCAATAATTATAATTCTGGTTAATCACTTTTCCTTACTGAAGAAAGCAACTGTTTGTTTGTCTTATTTCAATAGCTTACACAAACTACTGGTGACTTCAGGACAAGTGAAAAAAAAAAAATCCACAAAGCCTCATCTTCTCTTGAGACTACGGTTTTAGGAAGTCAGTACTGGAAGTCTTCATAAAGGAATGGTTACTAGTATGATTACTTCATTAAAGAAAGAATCTAGTTTTAGAAAGAAAAGTACAATGAAAAACCATAACTCATAGCAGTGTATCATCTTAAAAACGTCACCAGACATCCCAGGACTGCACAAAGCATTATCCTAACATTCAAAGATCAATAATAACTACCTGTTAAGGGACCACCATCATTCACACAGTAAAAACTGAGAGGACACGATATTTTAATAGATGACAAATCCCCATGTTGCAATTTCTGAACCGAAAAGTCACAGAATGACAGAAGGGTTGAGGTAGGAAGACACTTCTGGAGGTCATCTGGTGCAACCACCCTGCTCAAGCAGGACCATCTAGAGCCAGTCGCCCAGGACCATGTCCAGAGGTTTTTGAATATCTGCAAGGACGGAGACTCCACAACCTCCCTGGGCGGGTGCTCAGTCATCCTTACAGTGAAAAAGTATTTCCTAATATTCAGAAGGAACCTCCTGTGTTGCAGTGTGCACCCATTGCCTCTGGTCCTGTCACTGGGCACCACTGGGACGAGCCTGGCTCTTTCCTCTGGTCCTGTCACTGGGCACCACTGGGACAAGCCTGGCTCTTTCCTCTTTGCACCCTCCTTTCAGGTATTTATATATATTAACGAGATTGCCTCTGAGCCTTTTCTTATCGAGGCTAAGCAGTCCCAGCTCTCTCAGCCTTTTCTCATATGTGAGATGCTCCAGTCCCTTAATCATCCTTGTGTCCCGCCACTGGACTCTCTCCAGTACATCCATGTCTCCTGTACTGAGGAGCCCAGAACTGGACATGCTACTCCAGGTGAGGCCTCATCAGTGCTGAGAAGGGAAAGATCACCTCCCTCAACCTGCTGGAAATTCCAGCGTATAGAATAGTGATCTTCAAAATGCTGCAATGTTATTGTTCCAGGCACAGGGGAAACAAAACCAAAACAAAAAAACCCCCACAAACAAAACCCCCCAGAACTTACATGCTTCTCTGTAGTTAATCCTTCTCAGAATTTCAAATACAACAGCACAGCCAATTAGAATGGTAGTTCTTTTGATACGTGTGTGAAGTTAGAAGATACTGATCTGCTTACTGACAAAAAGCAAACCACTTGAGAGCAGAGAATTTCCAAATGGATACTAGAAGTAAAACTGGCATAAGAAGTCTGAGAACAGGCTCACTTTTGAAGCGGTAGTATTTAAAATTCTAGTGCACTTATTCCAAAGCAAAACATGGTTCACAGCTTAAAGATTTCCTCTAAAATACCACATTCGATCTACAAGACTTATCACAAATTACTAAAAGGTCAGAAGATCTATCATAAATACCAAATTGGTGGGATTTTGCCTGCGAGTGGGTGGTCTGAGGAAGAATTAAAGTGGTTTTCTTTGTGTTTTTTTAATCTATTTATACATAATAACCTAGATCTTTTCACAATGAAATGCTTTTAATAAAACAATCTCTTGCTTGGAACTTTTAGAAGTTTTGCTATGCAATACGGCCCTAACAAATGCTGAAATGTATTTCCTTCTATCGGTTCCCCTACTATTGCATCCTGCCAAGACATTCTAAGGAAAGAACTTTTCCTGGCCTTAAATCCAGTAATATTTGTAGCCCCATAAGAAGCAGCATCAGTATTTAATAACCTTTCCCAATACATAAATAGTATTAAATCCTTCCTACTTTCAACTCTAATAAGCCATGCCACATAGCTAGACTGTCCATCTCCCAATTCAGTTAAGTTTAAAGGGCTTTCAAAGTTCAAACACAGAAATACCCTTCTGTTGTTTTCAAAACCACCATGTTGTCAACTATTGTCTAGAGAAAGACTCCTACTTTTGCAACATTCTGTTTCAGTTATTTGCAAGGAGGAAAAGAAAAGGAATTCTAGTCAGGCGTTACACGGCTCTTTCCCACCTTCACATCAGAATACAGAGTCTTACTTAGGAATGAATGAGAAAAGCGTTGGATGAAACAGTATCATGGTACTTAGAGTAGTGAAAAAAAAGAAAATCCTCATTGAGATGACAGTTTTTGAAAGCCACTGAAATGTGAATGGTTCAACACTAATTGGGAAAAAAAGGCACAGCTTATCTCTGTGTTACTCCATAGTCAAATGGTATTTGATACATTAACTGAATAAGCACAAACAAGAAACAGTCACATAAGTGTTAATTAATGTTGATTTGGGGATGAAAATAATAAGATGAAAGCATCAGTAACTCATACAAATAGCAGTTTCCACTGTTTATCAATGGCAGTTGCTTTCAGAACTGTTATCTATGGTTATGGAAAACTCTTCACTTACAAACATATTCAAAAGTTGAATTTCTGCCTAGTTTGGTTAGATTACACAATTTTTACTTGTGTATGTGCATTAGAGGAAAAACATGTGAACTTAAAAACTGCCAAACCAAGACAGAACAAAATTTTAGCATGATGAATACTTGTTTACAAGATTAACCAGTAGAAGATGCTACATTTAAGAGAAAGGACAATTATGGAGTAAGCCATAGGCAGTAATTTATGCTCATATTTGTGTTCTGTACTTACAGACTAACCCAAGTTTCTCCCTTTCACTGGCTGGTATTCAAACTCAGTTTTGGTTGTATTCATGAATATCTTCCCAGTCCACCATGTTCTTGGCAAAGGAAGAAGAAAATCCATAACAGAGTTGCCAGAGCAGAAGAGCAGAGTCTTTATAAATCAGGTAGAAAGAGGGGAAAAAAATAAGTAGAAAAAGTAGGCATATGCAGGGGAAAATAAAGACAGTGTTAGAGTACTGTTTAAAAGAATCCAAAGAATTCTGTTATATCAACCATTCCGGGCAGACTGTTGAAAAAAAATAAAAAATATATATAGTACTGTTAAAAAAAAAAAATCTCTGGCAGTCTACTATTACAAAACAATAGGACAGTGAAGATGATCTTCTCACAGATGTTAGAAGGAAGACAAAACATGCGCTTTTCTTCACTTACTCTTCTATATTCCTCTGTGATAAAAGGACCCAAAACTGAAGATTCAGTTCTCACAATTTTGCCCCTTCCTCTTTCTAATTTGCAGAAATTAAAAATAAAAATATGTCTAAATACTTTAATGATGAACAAGGCTCTTCCAATATATTTGAAAGAAGAAATGAGTATTGGAAAGGGTACCGACACTTTTCAGGCTGTGAAACACAAACCCCACATCTAGTTCAGAAGAACAACAATCTTGGAGGCTTCAAGGCTAAAGACAGAATGCAGACAGAAGTTTGCTAAAGAGGAGGCAGGAGGAATAGCATTTTACTAGGGTCCAAAGACATTTCAATACAAGAATTCATTCCACACACTAAAAGCTGCCTTAGAGTCTTCTTTTAAACACAAAAAAAAAGCTTAAATACATCTTGTATTTCCAGGCTTGATTACAAGAAAGTAGCCCTTAGTAGTCACTGGAAACAAAACGCATTTGGTTTTCCAGAAAATGGTCTCTGCTAACCTGACTGTACAGCTTGGGAACTGTCAACAAGCCTAGGTGACCTAAACTGTTGAGTTACAGAAGTTCGACCACCCTAACTTAGACCTCACCATTATTTTTCTTAGGGCACTTTTTTAAGACCTATAGCACTTATTCAGAGCAATCTGGAAAACTTGTAATGACTATAATTCAAAAAAAATTAAAATATAGGTTTATGAACTTCTTCAAGAACTCTATCAGCCACACACACACACAAAGGTATAAGGTATTGAGAACTGTCAGAGTGGCCTTTATCAGGGTTGCTGACATTCACTTTGTTTTTTTCCTTATAATTTTATTAAAAGCAATCTTAATAGTATTGATGGAATGATAAGTCAAGCAAGTTTTATTCAGCTTTGTGTTAATGCACGCAATAAGTTAGTTGCTCCACCATTTATTCATATTACTACATGTTGCTTAGAAGACTGTGCCATTTGAGTACTGAATCATAGCATAAGCCGGTCATTTCTGAAGTCTGATTTTTTTTTTTTAAACACACTTTAAAAAATTATTTTCAAAATGCGTGTAAGTTCAAGCTGAACTATGACACTTTATAACTAGACTTTAAATGGCTGCAGGGCACAGTATTTTAAATTAAATCAATACTCAGGCAATGTTTTTTGTCAGTTTCAAAATCAAGAAAAAATAATCAGGAAGCCATCAATAAGTCACCTAGAAAAAAGACAAAAGTTTATTTTTAAGCCAATTGTAAATGAAGTGTATCTATTTCAGTTCACATCATTCAATTACCACTTGATTAAGAGACAATATATGTTGAAAGCTGAAAGACTAGAAATGCTTATTGTCCTCCCTCCTTCAGGCTTTAACCTCTGCACTGAAAAGGCAAGGAGACGAGAAAACAAGAAGATTAAATCATAGAATAGGACTCTGGAACAGTTTTGCCCACTACCATCGCCACCACACAAACAAAACCAGCCACTGTTTAAAGACTACTGCCAAACTCCAACTGGAAATGAACCCTTCCAAACATATCCACAGAACTAAATAGATAATTCCCTGATGGACTGTGCTCAGGGCAGAGACTGTTAGCCTTCCTCTCTTTCATTAGTCATTGACTCACAGGCCAGCACAGGCATCACTCCGTTTCCTTCAAGTGCTCTGCACAGCAGCTTTTCCTGTTCCGTAATCCCACATATCAGATTTGGAGAGTAGACGGTGCACTGCAATGGAAAAGCAAGTGCATTCTGCCAGGGAAGCAGGAAAAAGAGCTAAAGGCTTTCCCCTTGTGAAAGTTCCCATCACAGCTCAAAGCCACACAATACTATTTTAACCATTACATTTTTCACCATGAGCTAGTCTGGGTTTGCCAAACCAGGCTAACCATAATCCAAATGGGCTGAACCAACTGGAAAAATTTCTGCTGCACGTACAGTGAGTTGAAACAGAATGACAGATTCAGCTCCCTGGTAGGAACAGACAGATGCTACCCAAAGTCATAGGGCTAAAACAGTTGGATACAAATAGTAAGAAATGCTGCTGGAAGGGGTCAATAGATAACATAGTCAACAGATAACATTAGTCAACAGACACTTATCGCTGAATATCTTTAGAAACAGATTAGGTCAAGCCTCTCCACCTTCCAGTACCTCATCCTTACCATTGGAAAGGATGGTAAAAGAATCAAATTGCAAAGTAGCAAAGATGAGGTGTAAATTAACAAAGTGACATTCAGTGCTTTAGCAGGATCTAAGGTAACTTCATAACCAGGTTTTCCTGCCAGGCAGAAGTCACTCCGAATGAACTCAATTTTCTGTACCTCGCACATTTACTTTAAGCGCACTGAACCCTGAGGCACAAAAATGCACAGGACTTACTTTAAGTTGTTTTAAGATGCGCATTTTTCAGAAAGCTAACAACATACCTTCTTCCTGTGAGTTAACAGTATTAGCTCACCAGTAGGTATTTCTTCAACATCGTCCAGACATTATTGATCAAATACCTTTCAGATCTGGCATTTTCAGCTCAGCTATTATTCACATTTATGTAAAGCAAAACTGCAGTGCACAATTAATACTTGAGTGAAATGCCAACGATTTCCTGTTCTGTATCTTCTAGAGCTTAGGCATACCTCCTCCCCCATGGTCTACTTGATAGAAGACATGACACTTTCTAAACCTTTGCTTTGTTTAACCTTTCATTTTGCCAGTATCAAGTGCTTCAGGCTATCAGCACAACCCACACTGGCCATGATGACCTGATGATATGCCCCATACACATCGGGGCTTATCTGCATCTTTGGAATATTCCCTCTAGAGAGTCAAAAATCACTGTGTAAACTACGGTGCTAGTCTGTTCAACAAACAGTTTCATGGGACAGCCTATGAATTCTGCAAGAAATTGTCTAGATTCAATATAACTAGAAGAGCAACCAAAACCAAGTCAATAATTACTACCCTTTATTATTAATAACAATATTATTTAGACAAAAATAGCCATGTAATTAGAGAATAATATCCCACCAGATGGGTCAAAAATTTATGTTTGAAGAAAATTTTCTAGAGTGGAATTTCAGTTTTGGCCATGAAAAGAAACTCACTTCCTTCTCTATGGTCACCACAGGAAGAGGTGGCAAAAAACCCTCCCAACAAGCCAAACCAAACCCCTGCAACAAAACAAGATCAGAATATACCCCATAAGCCTCTCATTGGGATAAAAGCCAAACGGTAACTATTTCATGGCACTGCCTCATTTATCTTAACTGTGATACTAATTTTTGGTAACAGTTTAGATGTATGAAGAATAACTTTCCTTTCAGGAATTAATACACAGTTACTAAGACGTGGTTTCCACTAATGAAACGGAATCAACGTAATCTAATGTCATCATGTACTAGCAAAAGAAAAAAAGAAGCCAAACCAATGAAACTGCACCTCTTACTTCCTTCCTGAGGATTAATATTGACAATATAAGGTACCATACAGACCAACACTAAAAGCCAGCAGAAGTTATCTCCTTATCAGTTCTTTGCTTATAGACATCTCTTCGGAGTCCTTTGCAGAATGAAAGGAGTCACAGATTGCAGTATTTGATGAAAACCAAGACAGTACTTAATAGTTTTCTGGAGAACAGAGGGAACGTAGCATCTTACCAAATGGGTTTTTCATTCCAGACAAGTAAGAGTCTTCAAATCAACAACAACTTCCAAAGACTCTTGTTACAAAACTTCAGGAACGATGCAGTGCGATAGTGTATGCAGGGGAAAGACAATTGGTCTGGATCTCCCTCCCACTCCCATCCCATGAAAAGAGAGTTTGATACATAGATGTTAGTATGTACACACACAGAGAGATTTTGCTCTGGTATTTACAGAATTAGAATAGGTTATGTACACTGGAACACCAGGTGTACCTGCCTCCCAAAACTTGCAAAACTGTATTGGCAACAAAGTGTTGCACAAAAAAGCTTAGCTACATTTTTAGTAACTTTAGAGTGGGAATGAAGCGTGCATTTGGAAACATGATCAGAGAACAATAACATCAACAGCAGTTTGCCATCTCCAAACTCAGGGCCTCAAGAAAAAAAAAAATACGAGCAATAAATTCCTTGACTATTTTCTAACCAAAGAAGGCTAGGTAAAATAAAATAAATGAATAGATAAAACATAATTTTCTATTTTTATGATAACTGTCTGAGCTAAAGGTGGTGGCAGCCACAAGTTTTGAGCTCTGGATCAGAGCATGAGCTATTACTGGGGGGCTGGGTGCACTAGGGAGGAGAGAACAGAGTGCTATCCCCTTACGACCTTTTTATTCTTGGCTTGAGAAGTGATTTTCTTGGGTCACTAACTGTATTTAGCTAGCATCTTTGCCAGAACACAAACAGATCTTTACCACAAAGGCCCCAACACACGTTTGACGGGGTTTTGGGGTTTTTTTAATTGATATTAAGGATAAAATTAGCCTGGTTTTAATAGCAAAATCCAGCTTAAAAACAGAGGGTTTGCAAAGACAAACAAAACCAAACGTCCAGCAAAGCTTCAGCCGCTACAACGGTGACAAAACATGTCTGAGAGGCAGCAGCATTCACCACCACGGGAACTCGGGAGCACGCCGCTTGAAGGGCTGCCCGGGGTAAGTGCTTAGAGCAGCCAGGGCGGGAGGGGGAGCGGCGGGGACCACCTCAGCAAGAGAAACAAAGCGACTCCGAGCATGAGGCGCCGCGGAACCGGCGCTCAGGGCGCTGCACGAAGACAAGCCCAACTTTTGCCTGGGG
>NW_009258758.1:1023032-1023365 GCF_000687185.1 Egretta garzetta | reverse complement strand
GGAAGGGCTCGTGGCGTGCGGGGCCGCCGGTTTTTTCCTGTACCGTAAAGCCCTTCAGGGCATCAGGCTCGTTTTCCGTGCTGCACTCCGGGTGCCCGCATACGCAGCCCTCGCGCGGGCAGCCCCAGCTTTCTCGCTCGGCAGCGCCTCGGGGAGGGCCAGCACGAACCCTGCTCCGCCTTAGCGAAGGAATCCGCAGGCACCTACGTGCGGGAGGGGTGGAAATACAAAGCCTCGTGGTTTAATCCACTCAGCAGAATTTAAGCTTACTCATGCGGGAGGGAAAAAAAAAAAAAAAAAAAAGCGCAGCAGCCACAACCTTTACATGGGGTT
>NW_009258758.1:1022132-1022806 GCF_000687185.1 Egretta garzetta | reverse complement strand
GCCGCGGGCCCCTACCAGCAGCGATCGTTTAGGTTGGAAAAGACCTTCAAGATCATCAAGTCCAGCCGTTAACCCAACCCTGACATCCCACCACTAAACCATGTCCCTGAGCACCTCGTCTGCCTGTCTTTTAAATACCTCCAGGGATGGGGACTCCCCCGCTTCCCTGGGCAGCCTGTTCTAATGCTTAATAACCCTTTCAGTGAAGAGTTTTTTCCTAATGTCCAACCTAAGCCTGCCCTGGCACAACTTGAGGCCATTTCCCCTCATCCTAGCGCTTGTTACTTGGGGAAATAGACCAACACCCACCCGGCTACAACTTCGAGGGCAACAAGGTCTCCCCTCAGCCTCCTCCAGACTAAACAACCCCCGTTCCCACAGCTGCTCCTCATCAGCCTTGTGCCCCAGACCAGCTTGGTTGCTCTCCCCTGGGCACGTTCCAGCAACGCATCGTCTTTCTTGTAGTGAGGGGCCCAAAACTGCACACAGTACGCGAGGTGCAGCCTCACCAGTGCAGAGCGCAGGGGCACGATCACTTCCCCAAATGCGGGCGACTGTTCCGAGGCGTAGACCTCGAAGCCTTAGAGAGGGAGAGGGACGCTGCAACGGCCGGCGCTGCGGCAAAGCGGGCTCTGCCCGCGGGGGAAACCTGCGGCCGCCCGTAGCGGCGGCAG
>NW_009258758.1:1019272-1021900 GCF_000687185.1 Egretta garzetta | reverse complement strand
CGGCACGGAGCGCCCCGCAGAGGTCCGCCCCCTCCCGGGAACCCCTGGGCCTGGCTTGAGGTGCCGCGCAGGGCCTCAGGGGGGCTGCGAAGAGCTGCCGTGCCCCGTGTCCTCCTCCCCCACGGGTGTTTTCCATAACGGGGCGGATCCGGGTATAAAGGAGGGCGCCCCAAATTCCGCTCCACACAGCAGTGAGCCGGCTTTTTCCTCGTGGGGAAAGGAGGTTTGAAAGTTAAATCTTACTGGGCGTCTCTGGGTGCTGGCTGCGTTTGACAGCTTTTGCAGTGCTTACGTGTGTAGTTAGATCAAAGCCCTGGTCCAGCCTTGCATCCCCAGGGAAATCCCTAAGGAGATGGGGGGCAGGGGGTGATGATCCCTCAAGGGGTCTCTCCTGAAGTCCATCAAGCCTTTCCAGGGGCAAGGTGTACCACGCAGCAGGTCTGTGGAAAAAAAAATACCTCTCCTTGGTTTCGAACCTGCCTGCTGCTAGTTCTGTTTGAAGTCCTAACTCTTGTATTTGAAGAAGCACCCCGACCATCTCCCTCATAGCCACATCTGAATTTATAAGCTTTTATCCTATTCCACTCAACTGTGCTCTCCAGCCTGGAAGACTGCAAACTGCTTAGTCTTTCCTTATTTGAGAGCCATTCCCTATCTATAGGTCATCGCCTTCCCCTGAACCTTTCTAAGCTATGTTGTATCTTTTCGGAAATAATGGGCAATGAAAGGGCATACATCTGGGGCTGAAGCTGCAGGTTGCGTGGGTGTGCTCTGAACCTCCAGTTGTGTGGTTTTAGAATTCCCAGGCTGCTTACAATGGTTTTATTCTTTTGACTGCTCTTTTTAACCAAGGAATTGCTTTTCATTTGTGTGTTGTTCCTCTCCCTGAACTAAGCACAATGCTAAGTGGGTTGAACTGAGCGCAGTGATAGTGGGTTTATTGTATTTGTGATTTGAATGCATGTGTTGGGTCCACATGCCTTACAGTTACTGTTGCATAGTAGCGATTCTGCAGTAAGATTTCATACCAGGTCCTATGAACTAGTTAGGGTCAAGCCTTAATTTCTGTTACGTTTTCCCTGACTTCTGAAAGTGTTTGTTAACTGTGGTTAAAAGCACAGATGCGGCATCATGCTTCTGTGTGACAGGGAGAAGTGAAATCTCCTTGGTTTTATTCTTGTTTCTCTGTTTGCCCTCATTACATTGCAGGTATTTTAATATACTTGCCATCCTGTTTAGAAGGATAGTGGTGTCTAACATATTATAACTTTTCTATTTTGCTATGAAATTTCAAACTGTAGAGATTCTGCATCATTTGTTGACATAGTTGTTGTGTTAATTTGTATCATGGGACTAGCTTCCCTTTTATAACACATTTAGGGAACTTCATTGCAGTTCTGTCCTTTGTGTGCAGTATTTTTGACCAAGCGTTTTTGGTTTTGACCGCCTACTGGCTCATGTTTCATGATAGTACTCAGTCACATTTTAAAAATGAGGTAGAAACAAGTCCTGTTGCCAATATGCTGTCAGATCAGTGGTTGGTTTTCCATTAAGAAGTAACCTCAATCATCCTGTGGGATTCTGAGGTTATCATAAAATACCCATTAATGTCATAAAAACATACCTTCATAATGTTAACACTGAAGTCACTTGTAGGGCTCATAAATAACACGTATTTCTACCAGTTTGCAAGTGCCTGCTTAATTATTTTCAGGATTCCAGTTCTTTAGAGAATTCACAAGTGTGGGATTTTTTTAAATACTAGTTTGTTACGCTTCTGAAGAAAAAACTTTCCAAACGTGAGCCATATGGGGTTTTTTTGGTGTGGGTTTTTTTTTTTTTTTTCATGTAATGTAGGCATTGTCGGACAACAGCTCAGAAGCATGATGTGTCACATTGTCTGAAATGTTAAAACTGAATTTTGGTAATTTGGGTTGTAATATGAACTATTGCAGTGGTGTTAGATTTAGTAGAAATATCAAGATAAATTCTTTTGGGCATTAATTCCATTACGGTTTCTTTCTTTCAAAGGCTGCTAATGTTGGGAATAAGGCTTTGAAACTCCTACCCATGAAACTGAAAATTGCCTTTGTATGGGCTCAAAAGTTAAGTCTAAAAAGATAACATTCTTCTAGCATTAAAACTCTAACTGAATCTGAAATATCAAAAAAAGGTATTTTTGAGGTGTTTTGTATGATAAAAGTGACAAATAGCCTCTTATTCAAATAGAATGAAAACCAAACTTTCAGATGTATTTTCTCCAAGTATGTTTAATACAATGAAAATGCAGTATTTCAGTATTCAAATGCCCTTGTTATGGGTGGAATAAACCTCACTGGTGGGGGGTGTTCTCACTTTCCCTCCATTTAAGTTCATGTAAACAAACAAATTTTTAGGAAGTCTCATTTCAGACTGAAGTGTGTATAATCTTTCAAAATACAGGCAACAAATGGGTGGGCAGATACAATTTGGGAAGATAAATTTATTTTATTACCTACAGAGAAAAATAAATAGAGAATAATTACAAAGACTAAAAGCTGCATCCAGGCTGAGCTACAATAGGGACTTTTATAGCTGGGCTTTGCAAAAGGAATTAAAGCAATACCAGGAAATTTCCTGTACCTTTTA
>NW_009258758.1:987487-1019258 GCF_000687185.1 Egretta garzetta | reverse complement strand
CTGCTCTGAATTAAACGCAGACTCAAGAGAAAACTATTACTTGTAGTCCTTCTTTATTTTTTTAAGTATATATGGAAAAAATAAAAATCATTGTCCACAGGCATGCACATACCTCCCCGTTAAGAAGCTTGGACAATTTGAACTATGGAGGAAACCTAAGAAGTTAAGCTTGAGAAAAAGAAACCTGGCAGGGAAAAATTAGATTATCTCTAAAAATGAACAGATATGATGATATAATAGAACAGGAATTTCAAAGATGGGACTTAGAAGAGTCAAAGCTAAATTCTGTGAGGAGCCTTTGTGAGTGAATTCTAGGACTAAACAGCAAGTTCTCCCTAAGGATAGCTAGGGGAACTTTTAACAGGACAGGATTTATAGGTGGAGATGCTTTCTTCACATTTCAAACACTGATACAGTAGCTTTGGAAGGTATGGCTGGGAAGGACATGATGGCAAGGAAACCAGTAGCCTCATTGTAAGGTGATTGCACATGCTAAACATGTTAATGAACACATTCTGAAATGTGATTAACAGTAGTGTTACTGTCATATCCTGACCAATATTTGGAATTTCAAGTACAGTAAAACTGCATTATTAAAACAGAAGAATCAGAAACTGCAGCTTAGTTTGTGGGTACTAGAATATGATAAAAAACGCTAAGAAAATATTTTGCTTATTTCAGTTCTTTACCAGCAGATTTTAAAAACTAAAGAAAGATGTCTTTCTTCCCCAAAATCTCTTTCCAATGTGAAGTTGAAGAGTATCTCACCAAAGTGTTCAGAAATAATGAGGTATGTGAAATAGATACTACTAATCATTGACAAATATTCACTAATTGAACACTGTTAATATGCCTTTGATTTAATATTTTGTGTGACTTTAATACCTTACAGTAAGATATTGTCTTCACATTAGACACAGATTTTTATATATAATTCTATTTAAAATATAAAATTATTCTTTATGCATGTTGTCTCAAATTAACATAAAAATATTTAAACTAAAGAATGATCACAGAGAAAGTTAACCACTTATTAACCACATAACATTGACAAGAAATACTCCCTTACCCCAGTGTAGAACCAAAAAAACTATAGACAGTCTATGAATTCCTAATGTCAAAGGACACAAAAATGACGTTTTTGCTTATCAGGATGAGAGTAACTAGTTCATAGTTTGGAATCTACTCTTCCATGTCCTTAGGACTGTTCTTTGTACAGTATCACAGAGCTGGCTAGCAGTTACTTCTGGTACTTGCTGCAGCCTGTTTAAAATGATCTTGCTAATGCGACTGTTTTTCCAACAAGTCCTTTCCAAGAAATTTATGAGGTTTTCACTGGAATTAAGCCTCCAGACATAGACATTCCTCCTGTTGCACACCACACAACCATATTGCTCCATTTCTACAGAATGTTCATTCAGTGCTTTTTCGCACTGAGCAAGAGGCTGCTGTGTGAATCTCTAATATAAAATCTCTTCCTTCACTTTCAGCTTATCACTGCTTTAGGCACACAGGAGGCAGAGAGTAAATATCAATCTCTGTTAAGTCGTCTATCCCATCCACCAGGTTTCACAACTGTTAGAGTGAATACCCACTTGATCTCAGTGAAACACGTGAAAAAATTGCTGTTTGAAGAGATCCAGAAGGTTTGTGCAATTTCTTCGTAACAGAAAAAATAACAGTATATTTCATCTTGTGTCTGATTATGAGAGCTTTTCATTAGTGGAAACTATTCCTTAACTTAATACATGTCCACTAGTATTAACATTATGCAATCATATTGATCTCCTGTCAGCATTAAACGTTAAATGAAAATTCATTGTCTAGTGGTATTCTTCATCTAATACATCCAAGAAAGGCAAGAACAGAGGGAAAAGACAACCAACTCTTTTTCATATGGCAGATCCAGACCCTAGATAGGATTGGGGTACTACTGTAGTAAATAGGGTAAAGGCATCATAAGTCTAGGGAAGATGGTAGAAAGAGATAAAAAACTGTAGCTCAGTGTGCTGTGTTCAGCTTGTTTAGAACATTTTTATTTAAGATTGAAGGAGAGTGGCTGTATGTCTCATTGCACAAACTATTTAGGAAAGTGAGAAAATCTGGATGTTTTAGAAACTGGAGCCAGAGTGATGCCCTGAAGCTGCTGTATTTTCTTTATTTAACCTGGTTTTAATCTCTATATAACTTTCTGGTTTTTTACTTACCTTAGTTAAACATTTATTTATTTGATGATATGTAAGCCATTATGTTTAAGAAGTAGATTATTTTGAAACTTTATCCTAGATCTTCACTCTGTCTAAAAAGATCCAGTTCTTCTTTAAGTAAATTATTAATGCTGGTGGGTGTGCAGGGAGCTATTGCATGACAGGAGCCAAGACATTTCTGTGATGCAGAGGCAGTTGACAGTATTCTGCTGGCTAGAATGGTAATGAGTTATGCTAATTTTAGCTTGATTGTAGAAATCTGGAAATGGGTAATGCAGTATGATATTTTGCTTCAAGGGAAAATGCTTTGCTGAAAACGGAATTAAGACTGGCTTTTCATAAACTTTTTGTATTTTGAATTGTGGTTATATTAGAAAAGGAAGCTACATAACAGTTTTTAACAGAAGTGTGCTTATGGATTGCTTTCTTTCTTAAGAGAAAATACTTATTTGTCAGATGCAAACTACTTTATGGGTTTGCTTTTTTAAGGTTATATTTTAGAAGGCTTAGGCGAGAAGACATCATCTTTTTAAAGTCCAGGAACAGTTTTTTAAAATGGCAAGCTGTCATTTTTTTTCAACTATATGCACAACTCAGTACCCAATCAAAGTTAAGCTGAAAAGAAAAATAAAAAGCATTACCACCTGGGCATATTAAGTAAGACAGGCAGTACATGAGTAGAGTTAAACAGTGGTTTATAATTAATAACATCAAAAATACAACACCGATTAGACCCAGGCTTCTCAGGTGGTGTTACTGTGATCTGATGACAACTCAACACAACCTTCTTCCAGAAGAAAGCAAAAACCAGTGGTAGGGTTATGAGTGTCAGAAGACTGTCCCGCTCCCTGAAGTCAGTTCACAGTGAATCCCTTTGTGGCCTCGTTATTTCTCAATTTTTTTTAATGTTTAGTCTTTGACACCAGTATTTGGAATGTGGAGTGTCTTCTTACACACTATTTCCCAACTTCTCTTAACTGTTTCCACTACTTTGTTTTTTGTACTCTACAGCTATAAATTATGAATGAAGAAATGTTTTTCAGTCTAATTAAGTCTAATTTCAGTCTAATTAAGGTTGGGGATTTTAATATTGCTTAATAATTTTGTTTTTTAATGAAACAGCAATTTAAAGGACTATGCGTTCCAGTTCTTGAGCACCCGAAACTCCAGGACATCTTATTAATTCCTGTCATTGGACCCAGGTTTGAAATTTTCAGTCTTTAGCCTTAAAATGCCATAACACACATTTTACTTACAGATTTCTTCTTAAACAGTTATGATAACTAACTCACTATAAATGAAGCACAGCTTCATTTATATTAAGACCTAGTGGACAGTCCATATCCTAACCAAGTCAGAGTTTTAGTCCTTAAAAGATGTAAGAAAGCACAGAGAGAGTTCTCTCTGTATTTATGAGATTAACTTTTTATGGGGAAAATGTAACTTAAGTACATCCTCTCTAAAAAGCCAGGTAGGTGGCAGACAGAAGAACTAAACTTTTGCGGTGGAATATAGATCTATAGCTAAATACAGGCAGGGTTTTCTCCACTGGAATCAAGTCCAGAGCAAGACTTAGGGATACTGGATCAATAATGCTGAGAGGATTTCTGAATCAATTTCATCCCCTGCAAAATGGCTTTTTTCGTTCCTAAGATATGTTTCGATATTTCCCATGTTGCATCTGTGTCTGCCCCTATGGAGCTTCTTCACTGTTTTATTGAATTCACTGATGGATATTTTATTTTAAGTATGTTCTTCATAATGAAGACTAACACACTTCAGATTAAGTTTGTATCATGATTAGGTAGAGATTGGTAACATCCCAGTATAATTTATTTGTATTCCTATGTCAGGTTCATAATAGTGGCAGAATGTGTCAGAATCTGCTTTATTTTGAGGACTGGTTTCCTTCTTGGCTCCTTCCTTTGAATCCTCTGGGACTAGAATAAATCTTCTAAGTGTAACATGTGATAGTTAACTTTTTTTTTTAATTATATTGTGACAAAACCAGTATTTATGAACTAGGGTTTGCTTGGGGGCTATTTGGATTTTTTTCAGTGTACTTTATTTTTTTTTCCAAACTGAACTACATTTTGTATTTTTAGGCGAGATTTAAAAAAACATGCATCTGAAGTCATTGTTGGACCCCACTGTGGATATGCAGTACTTCGAGGAGCACATGTTTATGTTCCTGGAATCATATCTACCTCAAGATGTAAGAGTTCTCTAAATATACCCAGTTAAGTTGTAAAGAGGATGGGAAAAATGTTACAGCTTGATTACAATTTCCAATAAGTAGTGACATTAATTTTTTTTTTCTGTTCACAGCTGAAATTCTTATAGTTGTAATTTATAGTAAATACATTTTTTAAAGTTTTTATGGGTTTTTTGGAGATTTTTACTATTTTTGCATTACACTTGTGATAAATTGTGTGTAATTATTTCTCACCTGGCCTGTTTTAAGTTCCTTTTCTCATATGTAATTCCTAGCTGAAGTATTAGTTCTCAAGGATTTCAGTTTCTTGTTTTCGTTTGAAAATCTTTTTAATGAGCATGTTCAAGGTAAAACCTGGCTTTTTAAGAGGTTTTTACTACTGAATAATGTAACTTTAAATACGGATGTGCAGTAGAATAAACTCACAGAAGTTCACTGCTTTTCAGTTTTGTCAAAAAAAAATAATAGAAGGAATGCAACAACAGATACATCTGCATGGTAACTGGATGTGCATTGATTATTCAATAGATACTATTTCCAGATATGTTATTTCTTCATTCAGTCACAAAGGCATTTGCTTTCACGATTGTGTCAGATTCTGTTACAGGTCTAAAAAAATGGATTTTCTTTTTATAATCCATTGGCGATTTGTTTTATATTGTTCGTGTATGAGACATCTAGTAAAAAGATTTTTTTTTTTCTATTGATGAGAAAAATCTTCAATTTTGATGTCAGATTCTTAAGAAATGGAAATTTTTGTTTCAATGCCTGTGAGACAAGATAAAAAATCTATGTATACATGCTTAGTATTCAGCAGCCATTAATTTTTTATTTAAAGGTCAAATTAACTTTATGTGAAACCAGTATAATTTTGGATGATTCACCTCATTATTCTATTGTGATGAGACCTACTAATCATCATGGTTCTTATTATTAAACAAAGTGAGTCAGGAAAGCATTTATCTAGCCACTTAACTTCATTCCCTTTCAGGAAAAAACCTTCAAGAAGTTTTAAGCATGTACTTAAGTCCAATTCATGGAACAGGAATGTTTTTCAATCTAGGACTTGATAATGAAATAAGTATATTGCCATAGCAGTTGTTGAAACTGCTTTTTTAGACAACCTCATAAATATTCAAATCCCTCTTTGAGTCAACTAGTGATTTATCATAATTGCTGCATGTAATTATGCATGCAACATCAATTCAAAGAAAATAAAAGATACTATAAAACTTTAGGAACACTTCAGGGGAATTGAAGATAGGAAAATAAAATAAGAGGGCATGCTACCCACTTGAGGCCAAATATAATAAGGCTGTATTAAGCACAGATGGTCTAACTAGGGAAAAAAAGAGTACAGCAGGAACACACATTTAATCACTGAACTTGCAACCCAAATGAGGATAAACTAATTATCAGGGGGCTTTGACTTTAACTTAACTGTTCAAACTCTAAGCTTTATGTTTATGAAATGCCAATATAAGCTACAAAAAGCTTAAGAACTGTATACAGTACTAACGCATTTTGAAAGGACGTTTGTCAGCAGAGAGTGAAATAAAATCCTTTATGTTTGACTACTGCAAAAAATCATTGGCAAATATGCTTGATGGAAGAATGAAATTGCTGCAAGTTTTTGTTCAGTAAAGTTTAAACAGGCTATAAGAGTAGGCTACCACATTACATTTTGTGTCGCATTGTGTAAAAAGAAGCTATGCAAAAAAAAAAAAATTGCTTAGTGACTACCCAACAAATATTACCATTTAAGAATTCCAGGACATTTGTGCATATTCAGAAGGCCACTTGAAAATAGAAAAAAAGATTCCTAAATACAATTCAAAGAATTCTTGGGAAGCTGATCTGTCATTAGTCTTACTTGTCATATCTTCTGGTTGCTCCAGCCAGTCAGACATATCAGAAATGTAATTTTGGAAAATTATTTATTACTGTCAGTGGCGGCCTTTATTTTTAAGCATATTTTTCAGCCAGTCAGTATACAGAGTTTGCTCACTATTCTAAAAAATCACCTGAACCATCCCCCCTTTCCATGTATTTTTGTTCTACCTCAGAAAGTTTTTTAAGTCCCTAGGATAACACTTCTAGAGTTTGGTGTGTATTTACATACTTCACTGATCTGGAGGGTTTTAACTGGAGATGTAAAACTCTCTTAGAGGATTATTGAGAACAGCGGTTGCCTTAGAGGGAAGAGAGCCACCCCAGAAAAATTGTTTCGGCAAGAATATATAACCACTTGTATCAAAGCAATAGTTAGAGAAAAAGCAGCTATAGCTATGTTCTACCTAGCTATTGAGAGGTCACTAGACAAATCTAATATTATTGTCATTGTACAGTAAGTGTGAACCAGTGTTGTTTGATGTACTTGTGTGCTTGGAGCACATACAGAGGACTGAATCCCGAAGAGTGTGCTTAAAAATTCGGGGCACCATGCGGTGATAAAATAAATAAAGTGAAGATCTGTCTAGCCTCTTAAAAAACAAGGCACACAGTCTGATTTGTAATCTTGTGCCTCTCGATAGCTCTAGTCATTTGGTAGCCATCGTTCACCATGTACACTTTCAAGCCTAGTATCAGTTAATCTTTTTCTTTGATTACATTAACAAAGTTTAGGTTTTGCTATGATATGGGAGTTGAAGTAAGTAGTCTACCGAAAATCCTAAATTACTTGTTCACTACTGTCTTGTCAAGTATAATATTAATCTCAAAAATTCAATTCTTCTTTGAGCAGTTATGAAAGCTGGAGATCTGGTCTCAGTGTATTCAGATATTGAAGGGAAATGTAAAAGAGGAGCCAAAGAATTTGAAGGAGTCAAAGTTTTCCTTGGAAATGGGATTTCAGAACTGAGTCGCAGTGAAATCTTTAGTTCAAGTGGCCCATTGAAGTAAGTCCGTAGTAACTGCAATCTACACCTACAACTTTGCAAAGGGAAGGAAGAAGATGGGAAGACATTTTGAAATATTTTGTAACCTATGTGAAACAACAAGATGGTCTTGACTGAGACCTGTGTTGCATGTTGCGATTTCCAGTATTTTTTGGGAAGCGTTGGTTTCTGGGAATATAATAGAATTGTGCCTCCTGCTGTCTTCTGTAACTTCACAACTAAGGTAGTGAGTGGCAATGTGATGGCAATTATGATTAAACTACTACAGTAAGTATTAGCAAACTCAACATTTAGTTTCATAGTGGTATCCAGATACCAGTTTACTTGAGAGGTAGGAGGAAATAAATGGGAGCCTTTTAAGAATTTTTGTTTAGCATATGATTTCAATAATATAGAACAAACATTCTCACTGTGGCAAAATTGCATTTTGGTAAATTGTTCTGTACCACTTTCCTATTTGGATGGAACAGAAGTGCAGCCTTTTTGATTTCTCCATCTCCTAAAAATATTTGTAGGGGCTTTTTTTTGGTGGGGCACGGTACAGAGCATAAGGTCAGATATCTTAAAAAAATTAATAGCATTTGCCAAGGTAGTTATCTATTTCAAGATTACTTGCTTTTCTATTTTGTTGCCAAAGCATATGGTTTGTTCTTCTTCTGTCATCTAAAACTCATATAAGAAGCAGTGTAGAAGAGCATGGACATCAAATTAATGACCAAGACTTTACATCCCAAGAACAAACTACAAAAGATCTAGTAAAAAAGTTTACATTGTTAGAGGATTTCTGATTTATTACAGTTTAAATATTACTATATTTGTGGCATAGTAGTGGCAGGGTTTAGCTGTTGAGTGGATGACATGGAATGGCAGTATGTAACACTAAATCTGGTGTCTGCAGGTTTGCTTTCTCATATCCTTCTCGTTCTTGTTATTTGTAGTAATCTATTGTTTTCAGGATCAGTATTTTTTCCTTGTTTTTCTTTTTATTGTTGTTCATTTCCTTGTACCTTTGTCTGAACTTAATGAAATCTGTGTCAGAACTTAATCCGTATTTAAAACTTTTAGGTTGCTTCTAAGTTCAAACCTTTGCTTTGCAGGCAAATCAATGTTCCTGTAAGGCTTTTGAAATATAATTTCTTCAGTTATTCGACTGAAATCTCAGACAATCTAGAAAAACAGAGTAAGATCTAAGCAGGAAATCATATGCCAGTGCCCTAGTGCATACATGGCTAGCCAAAAGCAGTTATGGATTGAAATTAATGTATTTAAATCTGGTTTTCTGCATTTCTTTACATTATCAAGGCTTGGATCGGATCTCAGTTTGTCTTGTGATAAATTTGCTTTGCAATGTTTATGGATAGTTCCATTTTGTAACGTAGTACTTTTTTTGTTGAGGTTTACATAACCTAATGATGTAATTTTAAAGAATATCAGATTATAAAATTGTAAAAGTATTTTTCTTAGTTGATTTGTAAGTGCTTTCTTTTTTATAAGATTATTGTTCCCAGTTTCTACTTCTAAGCATAATGATTTTAACTGAATTCCGTTAAAACTATAAATCTGAAGTTCAAATATATTTTTTCACGTTTTTCAGTGGAATGGGCATAAGAATGATAGAGCCAGTCTACCTTAGTCCTTCGTTTGACAATGTGCTCCCTAGTCATTTGTTTTTACAGGTACGTTTGCTACAAAAAAAAAAAAAAAAAAAGTCTGTACTATTTACAAAGTAATGAATAACCTCTAAGCACACATTAAAACTTTATATACTCATTGTGTATTATGGCACCCAATTCACTCTTTAGATTTAAAGAAAACAAAGTGTTTAGAATGAAGTCAGTATCTATATGTAGGTGGTTTAATCATACTGTGAGATATGATAAAGGACTTCAAAGTGACTTAAGAGATATTCACTTCAAAACTTAGAAATCCTTTTTGCACAGATACTCCGCATAGAACTATTAGTTTTTGGAATCTGTCTATGAACTCTAATATATGAGCCTCTTTCAGAGTACATCCTTCTGTAGATTATCAGGAAAATCTCCAAATATTGGGTTGACTTTAAGTTGAAGAGAAAATCCTTACCTTTTTAGCCCTAATGAAAAAAATCTGCCTGAACAAAATAACCGTGAAGAACCTTACAGTAGCACAGCTTTCACTACCTTTGCCATAAAACTGCACACCTTCCAGAGAGTGACAAAATTTGTGTAGTTTTTATTGTAAAATTTAAGAACTTATTTCAAGCTAGCTTTTCCTTTTGCATCTTTAATATTTGTGATACCTATACTCCTTTTCCCCACAATAAAACTAACGAAAAGCAATACTCAGACATGACAATTGGCCACCTGTGCTACTCTGAAATATAGGATGATGAAATCATAGAACTTTCTAGATTTCTTGATTCAGGTAAAATTCTTGATTTCAGTTTGCTGACATAAAAAGATAAGGTGAACATCTCATCTGGATTTCTCAGACAATCAGTGTGACAACAATGGTATTGTATTTTTTTATATAAATATGACAATTTAAAACCAGATTTTAAAATAAAATCAAGCTGTCCAACCTTGGGAAAAAAAAAAGGTTTTTTTTAATCTTTAAAGCAAATGTAAATTTTATCTCAAATTAACCCTTGTTCAGAGATATTCTCTGAAATTCTAAGTTATCTCCTCATTTGATTTGTATAACTATCACTCAGACAGTAAGTCCTTTACTATAGTGAATTGTCTTACTCACTATTTATGTTGTCAGAAGAGTCAGTCCAGCAGAGGAGTTATTTTTATGCATATATTCTGTTTATAATTCATCTTAATATTTTTAAATCAGCATCGGTGCTGTCTTCTGGTGTGGGCAAAGGGTAGTTTACCAAGCCATATATTGTCTCATGGCCTGCAGTAAAGGAGAAGCCTTGATTCAGCTTATCAGAATACTTGCTTTCAGGGAACAGAATTGTTAGAGAGACAGGTTATTTAAGAGACTGGTGCACATGAGAATTTAGATCATATTCAGTTTCTTGTCCACCAGGATCCCCAAGGCCTTCTCTGCAAAGCTGCCTTCCAGACAGAGAGCCCCAGCCTGTGCTGGTGCACAGGGTGCACCAGGTGCAGGAGTTAGCGCTTCTGTTTGTTGAGCTTCATGAGATTACTGTTTCTCCATTTTTCCAGCCTGTCAAGGTCCCTCTGAATGACAGCATAACCCTCCAGTTTATGAACCCCTCTTTCCAGTTTTGTATCCTCTGTAAACCTGTTGAGGGTGCACTTTGTCCTATTACCCAGATCCCTAAGGAAGAGGTTGGACAACACTGGTGCCAGTGTCTACCCCTGGGGTACACCACTGTTGACTGGCCTCCAGCTAGACTTTGTGCCACTGATCACAGTCCTTTGAGCCTGGCTTTTTTGACTTGAGTTTGCCAGGTGTGAGATGAATTATTGTTCATTTTTTTGAACACTGTGGCATGGAACTTGAAACTGTGCTAACCAAAGACAACATGTAGTAAAGGCAACTTTAAAAGGCTTTATACATTTATATTGAACAAAGTTAGAAGAGAACCTTTCAGAATATTTCTGTACTGTGTAAGATGCAATACTGTGTGCAGTTACTGTATATTATTTCTCTTCAGTGCATATGTTCTGTTTATACAATTAATAACACAGTTCAGCTTCTTGGTATCTTAATTCAGCAAATTTAAACTCCTGCCTATTGATCTTACTGTTCGTTACTATACTACACCAGTATGTTCATCTAGTAAATGTTCTGATAAACAGGTCAATATATAATACTTGTAATATACAGAGCTGCTATCTGTGATAGTATCAGCTTATTCTGTTTTGACTCTTAGCACTGTAGTCTCCATAGTCATGAATCTTTAAACTTCAGTTGCAGATACTTTTATATAGCTTTACATAAAAAAGGAGCCACTGGACACTTCTGACCTATACTATCTTTTTTTTTTATATAATCCCAATAGTTCATTTTCTGTTAAGGAACTGACAGCATTATCTTAGGTATCTTCACTGCTGAATTAATTTTTGTTTCAACAAGTCTGTGATTCCTTAATATAGGAATTGATATGGGACATGAGGTGTGAATTCTTCCATATTTGTTTTTATGATAGAACTTGCCTTCTGTGGTTGTGAGCCATGTTTTAAACCCTCAACCAGGAGAGAGAATTCTGGATATGTGTGCTGCACCTGGAGGAAAAACAACCCACCTTGCAACACTAATGCATGACCAGGTACGATAAGTCGTTGAGTGTTTTCTGTCTAAGTGAAGAAAGTCTGACCACTGTTCATTTGCACAACTCACTTCACTTACCTGTCAGAATGCACAGATAATTTACAATAGCAAGCAATTAATATTTGAACGTTCTGCTTACCAATATATTTTGCTGCACATCAGAGTTAACTGAAATGGGCACAGACTATCAAATAGTCAGTAGCGTATTTAAAACCTTATCTGCTGCAAATTGAAATATGTTTGATTTAACTTTTTAAATGTTACTGGTTTATCTATAATGGAAGAATTCATAACATGCAAGGCAAAGTTACTCAGGAATATGCTGGATTCATTAAACTGAGAATACATGGAAATCAGGGCTTACTGCCGTGTGCCAAAAGAATGTACAACTCTGTACAAAAACATATTAAAAAGTTCCTAATCCAATTAACTGTCTTCTCAGTAAAAATTACCCATTATGCAGTACAGATATGATATTATACTGAATTACTAATCTGAATTTGTAATTCTAAGGTAGAAGGTCACAAAGCCAAAAATATCTTATGAGAAACTAACAACGTGAGAAGAAACAAAAAAAATAATTACAGAAAGACAAAGGAAAATAACACACAAGCCAAAAGGAATGTGCATATATGAATAACAAATTTGCATAAATTAAATTGCTATATGCAAAATGAAAGACAGAAATGCAGGTTACTCTTTTCTAGCAGAGAGGGGAAAAATGTATAATGTTTCGTCTAAAAATTTTGTAAGGTGTTACTATTTTCATTGGAATAGGGTTATTAGAATATATCAGATTATTTAGAAATCTTGCAGTTACATTATGCAGTACTTCAACGGTTGTCTGTGCATTAATGGGAGGGAACAGTGGGTAATGATGTGAATGTGTTTAGAAAAGGCATGTATTCAGTTCTGTGACCATTTATTTATTGAAGTGTTTCTTCCCTCAGTATGGAAAATTTGCAAACAGGCATTAGACATTTATTTGATAGATTTATAAAGCTTCCAGTAAAGAATTTCAGTGTGATAAAGGCAGGCAGTCTGTAAAAGCATGTATTTCTGTCATGGATTAATTTACATCTATACTTTCTCCATCTGTGTATATACATTTTGTATGACGTTGCATAAGTGTTTTTTTCCATAGTCATTTTAGATATTTTGATTGTGTTTACCTCCAGCTGAAGTGGTAAAGGTTTAGAATACAGAAATTGAAATTTATCTGAATTGCTTTTCCTTTTCTGTGTATATAATTTTAATTTAAGATATGGAAAAAATATATTAGTAAATTTGCACTGGTTTTTGGTTCTTAAGTTCCATTCACAGATTTTCCATACTAAATTTCCATAGACAGTATATTAATTCATTAAGATTTCAGAATATTTGAATCAATCTTGTATTTTTTGTGATTTAATTGTAAAAATTAGTATATTTGAGGTAAATAAAATGTAAAATTAAGAGCTTTTAAAAAGGAATTGGGAATAGTTAAGGCTTGAGAATTTATTATTATCTGGATCCCAGTCCAGACCACTGTTTTTCCCAGATGTCTTTCAGGAAGTTGTTCTGGCAGTGGCTGGCATGGGCCAGATGGGGAAGATCTGTTGCCTTCCAGCTTGTTCTTTTTTCTGAAAGCCTCTCAGGAGAAGGATTTATCTCTTTATATCCCCAGTTCGGCACACGTGCAGCAGATCCGCTGTCTTAGCAACAGAGCTAACTTTCAAGCGCAGTCAGTTGTTAGCGTGCATGTGCTATAGGTTGACTGGTGCTAGGGGAGAAGCAGTGGTGTAAGGTCATTGAGTGCTCCTGTAAGAGGTGTTTTGACTCACAGTAGCTGAAGGCTGGACACCATTGACACAACATAAATCCTTTCTTTTTCTCAGTCCTAGACCTACAAATTGGCTAACACGACATACAGTCAACAGCTTAACAGCTTATCTTTACTGAAGGTTTTTTTGTTTGTTTGTTTGTTTGTTTTTTTACACTATCTTAGTCATGTTACCCTTCCATAAGCCTCTAGAGAGTCATCACCAAGTAGGAAAAAGTTGCATATTTTCTCAGCAGGTTCTATTTGCTATAGCAAGTCTAGCAGAGGTTTTTGGTGTTTGGGGGTTTTTTTTGAAGGTAGTATTACTGTTCTGGGTTTTATTGATGCTACTGTTTACTTTCCTTTGTGTTTACAGATTTCATCTAGCAGATAGTGGTGTGTGTCTGTTTTGATTTATCTTGGGAGAGGAAAAGAGAAATCTTATTCTTACATAAAAGAAGTAGTATGTGATTGTGATTCCCCTCCCCCAACTACTAAATGTATTCTAGTATTTACAGTATTTCCCAAAGTAACTTGAGTGACAACTACTGCGGGTATAACAGTATGAATCTGAGCAGGCCAGATACATGTCTGTGGACTGAGCTGTATGTGATCACATTTTCTACCATCTCCATGCAAATTCACAACCGGTTGATCTACTTTACAAAGTCAACCATTGGAATAATCTCCCCAGGGGAGTGGTTGACTCCGCCACACTGGACACTTTGAAGACTCAGCTGGCCAGGGTGCTGGGTCATCTTGTTTAGAATGTGTTCTTGCTTAGAAAGGTAGGACCAGATGATTCTTGAGGTCCCTTCCAACCTTGTATTCTATGATTCTATGTCTTTGAGACATCTACCCTCTTTCAAATGATTACATTTTTACCTTAGTGCCCAGTAAAAAAGTTCAAAATAAACAAAAACAAACAAACGAGAAAAACACTTGCCAAAAGTGAGACATAGAGGCCATTAGGGAGTGACTGCCAAACAGCTAGTGCAACTCAGAATGCACACAGCCACCGACTAGTATCTAGCCTACTGCAGGTATCATGAAAAATACAGGAATTACGGTGCTCATGGTGAGGGGGGAGGAAATCAGGAACCGCACATCCATTTAATCCCTATGCTTTTGATAGAAACTTTGCATTTTTTTCAGGGTGAAGTAATAGCCATGGACAAGATAGCTAACAAGGTCAAAAAAATTAAGCAGAATGCCGAATTGCTACAGCTGAATTGCATCAAGGCCTTTTGCTATGATGGAACAAAGGCACTTTCAGTTGAGAAGAGAGAGAATGAACAAGGTAAAGTAAACAGCTTGGGTGGTAGTAGTAGCTTTTAGAAGAAAATAGTAATCAGTTTTGCACTAGTAGTATTAAACCTGCCACAGGTCTGCAAGTCCTTGAAATCTTAGCAGATACTTAAGTTGCTTCAGCACTGTGAATGCCCTTTTATTTTCTACTATTTTGTGATTGTCAGCTTCTCCATAAAGCAAATACAAAACTCAAACTATCTGTCCTTATCACAACCTAATATGCTCAAAGGAAATGCATTCCTTTCCCAGATAATATCAAAGACTGAAGAAGCCGCCTTTCATGATAACATTTAACCCCATACTCTGAATTGTTTGACTTAGTCTGAGAAAAAAAATATTTTTGCAGAATTGCTTGGCTTTTCTGCCTCAGAATCCTCATCTGTGAAAAGGGGTTATTAATACCTAACTCCCAGGAGTGCTGCAAGGTTTAGTTCATTGATGTTTGTTCAGCTGTTCAGGGGAAAGTTCTATAGAAGCACAGTGTATTATTTTAAGTTAATTTCATTTGCTTTTCTGAAGTGCTGTATTTATGATACTGGTTCTATTCCCATGACGGAACGATTTAAACAGTATCTGCTGCCTTGATTATGTTTAGTTTGTTGGGCAAAGTATGCTGTTCTTTCTCGCTCTGTTTTATCCCAGTCACTGTTTAGCCTAAGTAGGAATCGGGTGGCATAGTTCACCTTCCTTGTCCCTATGCCTTGCAATTATTCCTGCTTTGGAGGAGTAAAGGTACTTTTTTAGTAGTCTTTCTATGAACATAAAATATTGTGGGTGGTACAATATTTTGTGAACAAGAGCTAGCTGCAATACAGAGAGATCATGAAGGCTTTTCTGTACATCCCTGCGAGTAAGAAATGACATATTTTAAACATTGTGGTAATGGATCAGAGGTAGATAAATCAGATGATAGACTCATTTTGTAGGGCTGGAACAAGGTAGGTAGCAGTAGTATGAAGTCACTCACTTGTTTTCACTTATAACCTAACTTGAGTGTTTGAGGAGCAGAAGGAGAAAAGGAGGTAAAGCATGCATAAGGCTCTCTTCCTCATTGGTTACTCACAGATACATGTATGGAGCCACTTTTGTCTTGGTGATGCTGAGCTGAAGAGGCTCTCTAGCATTAAGGCGATAGAAACTTTGGGCTGTTGAGCCAGTGGGATTCAGCTGAAAGGATAGGCTCTTTGGAGCTATAGAAGTTACATATTCCCTTACCTATCCAGGCAGTATTCAGAAATTGTTCTTGTCTTCACAATCCTTGTTTACTAGATTGTTCTGCTGTGGAGACAGCATGTTATAATTTGTCACACGTTATAACTTGTAATATTTCATGTTGTTATGAAGTGCTTTATTTTCTACAGATATATATGCATCGCCAGATATAGTTATTATAGAGACAGTCCAATTATTATTATTCAAGGCAGTCTTAATGGTTAACTACAAGGCTTCTCTCAGTAAAGATTTGCACACTTGGTTCAGTTATGAGCTGACTGTGGTTCATTACAGTCTCTATGTACAGGTCTGTACTCAGTGCCTCTGACCAATCATATTTCAGCATTTTTGTTTGTTTACTTTTACATTTTACTTTCAAAGTATTAAATTAAGGTTAAAAAATATTATGTATTTGTTTGAGCTCACGGAACTAAAACTCTTTAGTTTTCTGGGACATGAAATCTACCACCAGCAGTGCTGAGACTTGTCTCTAGCTGAGATTACTTTTGCAGACACTATCTATAGAACATAAATGTTTTCTGTCAAGGAAGCAGTACAGCTTGTTCTTATCTATGGTGAAGTCTCAAGGAAAGAAACAGCCACATTTTACATTGCTAACTGCTTTTTACAGAAGGACCTCCATTCTTACCAGAGTCATTTGATCGGATTCTTCTTGATGCTCCATGTAGTGGGATGGGACAGAGACCAAACATGGCTTATTCCTCGACTTTAAAGGAAGTGACCTCTTATCAGCCACTACAGCGGAAGCTTTTCACTGTGGTATGCATTAATCATTGAGTAGAGAAGCTAAATTGAAGATAAATGCTGTTGCAGCATAAAACTTCATACCAAAAAATGGTGGCTCATTTTCCCTACCTTTTCAGCACTTAAGTAAAGAAGATAGTGCTAAGATTCAGTTCACCTCTCAGCTCCACCATCTGTTGCTAGGTGAGGTCAATTCATTGGAGCACAGGAGAGGTATATGTAAGCCATAGTAAATAAAAACCTTTGTATGTGGTTTTTTATTCCTTCAGTTTCATCAGTTTTAATTTATAACAATCACAAAAGTGTAAGTCATAGAGCAACTTAAAGTCTTTTCTCTGCAGCAGCACAGACTCTTGTAAGTTCACTGCATAGAACTCCCATGCAGTGGTGCTGTTAGGTACTGTGTGGGATATGAGGTGGAGTACAAAGCCAGGAGGCCATATTGCAACTTTTCATGCGAGTAGGAGTGTGCTTGGGGTGATGTTCAAAGGTAAGATTTCATGATACTTGTCTAAATCTGAATTATCTGTATTCAGAGCGAACCACAGCTTGAAAAGCAGCATAGATATAGCTTCCGTGCCAAATATGTGGAAACAGTTGACATCTAATATCACTGATAAAAATATTGTGCATCCATGGTTGGCAGCAGGTGATGAAAACAGAACTAATCTGTCTGGGATATGCAGAGCTATACAAATAACGAATCTTACAAGGTGAATCATCGCAGTGGCATTAATAAACTGCACGAGCTATAATGCTGATTTGGAAAGAAAAATCTTTCTAATCCATGGAATTATTTGCTGTATTCCTTGAGAAGAATTAGTATCCTAATGCCTGTCTTAGACAGAAAGATTTGACTTTATTAAGTGGTAAGTTTTAATATTGTAGCTTAATGGTTTCTAGGTTAATGTTGCTTAATATGCAAGTTTTTGCATATGAAAATAAGCTGAACTATTGTTTATTTCTCCCTGCAGGCAGTGAAATTGCTGAAGTTAGGAGGTATTTTGGTATACAGTACATGTACAATTACACTCTCTGAAAATGAGGAACAAGTTGCTTGGGCTCTGAAATCTTTTCCATGCCTCCAGCTTCAGCCACAGGTAATAGTATTTTCAAGGTACTTCACACAATCCGGTTTTGGCACTGTAAAGTTACACACTATATTTACTATCAATAAATCTCTTTTCCACTGCTGACAGTTTTAACTGCTGTGGATAGAAATAACACAAGGATTTCTGAGGCTCTTTTAAATCTATTTTCGTGTTTAATTGAGCTTCATTTAGGGATCGTTAAGTAGTTTCCCACTGTGTACTGTGTTTGTTTTGATTTGTACAACAGTCACTTAAAACACAGCAGGGACAAAAGATAGTTCAGACAGGTTGAAATGTCTCTTGCAATTGTTCTTTAATGCATATATTTTATTATCTTTTTTTGCACATTCACAGGAGAGGTGAAAAATTTTTTATTAATGCCACTGAAGTAGTGAAGAGTTGCATAAGGGATGGGAGATAAATGGAAAGAACCTTGTGTTTTGAGGAAGGAGGCTTTTATATACAGGAGCTATTTTTGTGTTATGTAAAGGAATGAGGGAACAAATTTATTTCAGGCTCAGTGTCCCAAGAATGTACTTTGTCTTTTTTGGAGTCAGTGTCTACCATTAAGATGTCTGGGAGGAGATAATATATAGGGAGATTCTAGAATTTTTTATCTATACTGCATACATTTAAATAATGTTGCCTTTATTAGTACATTGAAAGAGTTTATCATCAGACCCTATGCGTCTCTCTTCCTCTTTATTGGTGTGATGAGTTGGATGTGTTAGTTGTTTATCATCATGGCTTTGAGGAAAAGTCTAACTCTGATACCTGTTTAGCTTACTTACACATTCTGTGATGACTTGTATCTGTCTTAAGAAGTTTAGATGCATCTTTTAACTGAAATTAAAAGACCATATATAATAGGTGTACAATGAGAAATTATATGAAAGCTGGTAAAGATTTAACAGAACTGAAGCTTTTCTTTGTATGTCAGGGTTCTTCTGCCTGCTTTCTCACCATCCATTTACTAGGAATTTTTCAGTTCCAGCTGTTTCAACTGAGGTTTTCTATGCTGTTAGGTAAAATGTATATTGTCCTTGATAGAATGACAAGGCTACACACGAGCCCTATTAATGCAAATGCAAGATTACTTCTGGTTTCATAGACTTTCTCTCACCAGTAATATCAGTCTTGAATAAAGCACTAGTCTTCACACACAAATGCCATATCTATAAAAATAAAGCTTCGGTGTATAGTATATTTTAAATGAGATGAGGCTGAATTATTTACCCACAGATGATTTATAGTATCTTATAACCAGTTCCCCAGTAGTGTAAACTAAGATGATCTTTTCCAATTAACAGGAAACAGGTCTAGGGTTGACTTACCTCATGTTCCTTTATGTATTTTCCATATTCTTTAGTCTCAGTGGACACCTTATACACTCAGTCCACTGTCTCCCACTTTCTCAGTTTGGCAAAAGATCCTGAAATCGTGCTGGGTAAGGGCAGAACAGGAGATGGAGCCATAGGTGTTGATCTCGTAGGTGGAGGTTAGGGCATGGCAGCTGATCCTTTGTCTATGCAGGCTTATTTCCTCTTAGGTTTACACAGGAGATACTGTGTATCAGCTTAAATGCAGTAACTTAACTGGAAGGAAAAAGGAAAAGGTAGAGGAGAAAATTGGTCTGTCTCTGAGCAAGTCGCTTGACCCTGTGTAACACTGTTTTCTGTAGACTTTTAGCTTTTCATCCCTCTATTGCATTACTTAAGTCATTACCCGTGTCTCCCTTTGTATGTTATTTTTTCTCAATTTGCAATGGACACCTCTTTTTGTCTCTTACCTGGAAAGCACTGAAATCCTGCTAAGGGAAAGGAAGAGAAGAATCGGGCTACAACCTCTTGGCTGCCCAGCTTTACAGCATGCAGTACGTGGTTAAGCAACTAACTCGCATCCTGTACTGACTGGGTGAGCTCATGTGTTAGCAAAATGTGATGGCTCAAAAATACTCTGCTGTAGGCTGCATTACAGACTACACTAGACTAGATCTACAAAGGAGATCCGGTTTTGATATTGCAATGCCAGCTTTTGTGCATTTTGTTCTGTCTTCTTACTGAATGCATTGAAGGTACAATCCAGCTAAGAATTAGATTTTTTTTTTTTTCCAGGAATCAGTGTATAAAATAAAAAGCAGTCAAGGCTACTCACAAGAAATGCTGAGAAAAGGGGTGCGATTTTAAGCCCTTCTCCTTTCCAAGGATTTTGATGCCAAATGTCATCTCCTGAATTCAGATACCTAAGCTGTTTCTTTCTTTCTCTCTCTGCCTCATATACATACACATGTAACAGTAGTCCCATTTACCTGTTAGTCTAATTACATGACACAGAAAATCTGAAGCTCAGATGTTTCTGCTGCATCATCTTCCAAAACGATACCTTTTCAGGCAGTAAAGTGTTCTGGATTGGGGCTTTCAGTCTCTGCAGTTGAAGTTTTTAATGTGAAGAATCCAGGTGTTTCTACTACTGTTACTGAGTATATTAGTAACTGGCTAAAGAATCACTATTTTTAACTTAACTCATAGCTGTTAGTCGGTACACAGAAGTGCTGCATCATTTAAAAGTAGCACCCTAAAACCTTTAGACCTTCTTATTGTCTGGTAATAACAGCTTTCTTGTGATGTTTCAGTCCTTTGAGTAATGATTTTATTTAGACCTGTGTACCTGTCCTCAGCAAGTGCTCTGAACTACTGGGCTAAAGTGGATTAGGTGCACCACCTCCCCAGAGTACTTTGGACCTTGTATATATGTTTGTATACGTATTGGCCAGGTGAAGGCAAGAAAAGAAGGGCCACATTACTTCTAAATCCTCCGCTAGTGTGAATGGTATAAACCTAGCTTGTCCGCATTAACAGTTAGGCAGCTCTGCATATACTCAGCAGAATACGTTTAGGGCACTTAAGAACTTTACTGATGCAATAACTTGCTTTTCTTTGTCACTTAAAAAGGAACCTCACATTGGAGGAGAAGGCATGAGGGGAGCTGGACTGTCGCTTGATCAGTTGAAGCTGCTGCAGAGATTTGATCCTTCTGCTGTGACATTGCAAGGAATGGATATTAATTCTTTGCAAGATTCCAGGGAAGATGATCTGATTTCACTGGCAAATAAGGACTGTATAGGATTTTTCATTGCAAAATTTATTAAATCGACCAGTAAGTAAGCATTTAGGAATGCAACCTGAAAAAATACCTCTGTGAATCTAAGAACAGTCGAGATGTGAAGTGTGTTTCTTACTGCTGCGATGTTGCCAAGCCAACGGGGTGACGGCATGGTTTCTATGGCAGCAATAAAATCTGCCAGCTGTTCTGCTGGGGAAGAGCCACAGGTTGCAGAAAGAAAGTCATGGTTGGGGGAAGGGTAGTATCATTTCTGAGTCTCCATTTGCTTTTGTATTTACAACAGGTCAGTGCACGAACAACAGGCATGTTCACTGGCTGGCTGTTCTATCTTTCCCCATGCGAGTCGCTTATCTAGTGCAGCAAGCGCAGGAACAGGGTTTCTCTGGGAGGGGAAGCAAGCTACTTTATGAAATGCAAAGATAAAGAAAATAGGTAGGACCTATTACCGTGAATTTTGGGGAAGGTCGTTTCTATGGATGCTCACCACCACTTAATGCTTCATTAAATAGTGCTTCACAAAACACTGTAACATTTTACAAAGAAGTGTTTTATAAATTGATACTTAGAACCTCATTTCTCTTTTATTTTAATACAAGCAAGATTCTCTGTACACATAGTATATACACAAAATACGATTAGGCTTTTTAGCATGTCTTTTATAGCAGCATGAATATATTAAACCATCTCACTCTGGGAATGTAAATAAATATTGTTTCAACATCAAACTTCCCATGCATAAACTGTATTGGTTCTGAAAGAGCCTATTGGACTGGCTGACAAGTGACAATTTAAAAATCAAACATTTGCAACAGAAGGGGCTACAGTTGTGATTAATATATCAAAAAACAGAAAACAATGCATAATACCATCTGAAATGTTGCAAATCACCTTTCAAACAACTAAGAATATTAACTCTTTATTGGTTAGAAAGCATCACCAGCTAAAATCATATGAAAGTTGAAACTGGGGAAGCATGCTAATGAGAACTGCCTTACTGCACTGCTCAGAGTTTTAATAATCTAAATTTCTTAAAGGTGTTAGATGTCTTTGTAAAGTCTGCTTCAGTTCCAGAGATGTTCTCCCTTTGAATGATATTCTCTGTTCTCAGTACTGCTGGAACTGACAATAGCACTAAAATTAGAGGGAAAGGTAAATACAATTCAAAAATGTAAACTGACATGTATGTGTGTTTGGGGTTTTCTTTTTCTCTCACTCATCAATTTCCAGTTTTTTAAAAGCATTATCTGAAAAATGTCTGTCTTTTCACACATCACTATTTGGTTGGATTAAAAAGAGAGATACTTTTTTTATAATTTGTCTTTATACTGTCAGAAGTGCTTTTGCATTTGCTCACAAGCAAAACAACTTATACAATTCTGTTTCTCAGTAGTCTGGTTGTTTGCTTATATTTGTTATAGAGGTTTTGATACCGTATGTTTTGTACTGTCCTTAAATAAAACAAATATCCCTGCTTCTGTTCTGCCAGGATTGACTGGTACATCCTCTGTAAGGCCCATCGTAGCCGGATAGGAGGATGGAATTCTTGTCTACTACTTCTCTACTTTTGTTGGTCACTCCTTGCCATTAACCATGACACGTCTAAACAAGATTTAAAGTCGTTTTGTTTCCTCAGTAGTAGGCAAGATATCCTATTTAGAATCATAAAAGCTCATTCTATAAATTACTGTCCTTTTACTCTAAATATGGCTAAAATAATTACTTGGTAACAAAAGGGATTAGTCTTTTATTGTAAGTACATGTTGAAATCTTTAACTCAGTGCTAGTAAAAAAGCGTTTTATTTTTGCAGAGTATATAAATTCTGTAAACATTAATCAGCACACAGACTATATACTGAAATTTGTGTACGCATATAAAGTACGGAACTTTGCCTCCAGTTTCAGTAGCAGGATTTGTGCAATGATGAATTTGAAAGAATTAAGGTTGCTGAATTTTTAGTGGAAGATTTGCTGAGACTTTCCCAGATGTCTTTGGTTTTGATAACGAGGCTTTTCAAGAAGGTCATCTCGCTTGGTTTTATATGTGAAATTTCTTTGTGGGGGGGGAAGAAAACCTGACTTGTATTTGATTCCAGTGTAACTAACTAACTGCAGACCAGACTTCACCCGAAAAAAGTTACTGATATCTGAACTTTAACTACTGCTATCTGAACTTTAACTACTAGAGCTGTTTCTGCAAAAGTCAACTGCTAGACTTAAAAGAACACTTAGGATATTAAAGGGATAAACCTCAGCTCTTTCCCCTAGGTCCCTCTCTCTGTTGGTAACTGGGGAGCAGGAGAGGGGAGAAACTTCTTCATCAGGCAGTTCAGAACAGAAACTGAATTAAGGTGCTCCAAACCGTCCCTTGAAGGAGCCAGCATCCTGCCTTTGACTACAGGCTTGGCTAAATTAGATGCCTATTTTGGATGGATGCCCTTCTTTTCTTTTCCCTTCCAAGCTTACTGTGACTTTAAGTGCAGGAATACTTTCTCACTGTCACAATTTTGATGTATTGTATATATATTTTTTTAATATATAATAGGATTACTTTCCTGATAAGACTGCTTTACACACTGAATCATTATGCTTCAGTGTTTGGTGCTGAAGCACAGCTGAATATATATATATATATTTATATATATACTATATGAGATATATATTAAATTAAAAAAAGTTATTGTCATTGGAATGAAAGATTAACCCTACAAAATAGATAGACTAGACATGCAATCAGATCCTGTCTTTAAGAAAGTCTGAAAAGTAGTTTTCTCTGTTTGCAGAAATAGTGATTAGCAATAGTGCCAAATCTAAATATTTACCTTGGTCAGTATAAAGATATTAAAATAGGCAGCCTATATATTAAATTAAAAAAAGTTATTGTCATTGGAATGAAAGATTAACCCTACAAAATAGATAGACTAGACATGCAATCAGATCCTGTCTTTAAGAAAGTCTGAAAAGTAGTTTTCTCTGTTTGCAGAAATAGTGATTAGCAATAGTGCCAAATCTAAATATTTACCTTGGTCAGTATAAAGATATTAAAATAGGCAGCCTAGTATAGTATGAAATTATTATACAGCTTTTTCCTGTTCCAGTGTCATGGAGTCCACCAGGTTTTAGATTTCATACGCTTTTTAAGGAAAAGGGAATATTTTAGTAAGAAATAGGCTGGTGATGGTGATCAATGAGAAATTACTTTGGAATGGGTCGTTTAAAGCATAAAGGGCCTTCTTTTTACGTTTAATTGTTCATGACTAAAAAATTTATGAGAAAATCCAATTTCATACTGCTAGAATTCATTGTGGAGTAGGTAAGCATGATAGATAGAAGTGGTAAGAATGAAGTAAGAAAAGAGAACACGGATGAGTTAGAAGAATCAGCTTAATCTCTATTATATCTGATATAAATCTTTTTTGGGGCTGCGTAGGAACACATCTCTAGGGCGGTAAGTTATAAAAAGAAACTGTCTATAAAGCTACTGTAAGCTCATATGTAACAGTTTGTTATATAAAAGTGGGGAAATAAATTATAGACAAATTGCCAAGCAATAAATTCGACTGAATAACATTTGATTAAAAACATTCACAATAAAAATGGCATCCATATATTTTACAGATGATAGAAGAACTAAAATTTTGGTGAAAGAGTAATAAATATAAGTAAATGTACACCAGAAATGTTATATTACACTCTGAAAAATATTTTCTCTGTTCTTCCTATAGACTATGTAATAAACTTTTTTGCAATGTGCTTTACTTTCATGGACGGAATAGAATTGAGGTCAAAAGCATTTGAGAAATAGCTTTCAGCCTGGTGTGTTAAAGCAATCAGAGGACAAATGTAACCACAACCCAAAATAAATTCTGAAGAGGCTTTAGTAACTAACACAGGAGGTGGCTTACACTAACCTCTTTGCTTTGGACAGACACCGATTAAAAGCAATCAATCAGACCGCTCACTGCATTCCAGCTCAGGGAATGGGCATGGACCAGATGAAAACCTCTACAGGTGTCACAGAACGTGAATAGGACTTTACAAAACAAAAGAGCTTAAAAATGATAATCACAAACAAATTCATGAAAGGCAGTAAGTATTAAGGGGCAGGGTATTGGATCTGGGCAGGAACTGCCTGTAACCAGATAGGCAGGGAGAAGTGAAAATAGGGCTCCTTTTATTCAGGGTTTGATGAGTGGAATTTCATTTCCTTATCTTCCATTTATAATAAGGGCTACAGGTTCAGAGTTTACAGCTTTCTGTAAACACAGGCACTCCACCCAAACTCATTGTGGCTTTAGAACTGGTCTGCATTAAGTCGGGCCAAATCCTTAGGAGAAACTAGCTCTTTAATTTTATACCTTGAGAAGCAAAAACTGCGGAACTTTTCCCAAATTCTGAACTCCTGATGCCAGACACAGAATATGAATTCATGAGTAATCTAGAAGAACTTTTTAATTTCTAGGCAGTAACTTATGGATCGATTTAAAAATAGTTTCTTCCACCTCTTAACTCCTACTGATGCTGCCTTTGTGCACAAACCTGTTTGCTTATTCATCCCCACTGTCCTGTCCCTTAACAGGTCTTGAAACTGTTACTCTCACCTTCCCTCCTTGAGAATCCTTTCTTCCACGATGTCTGTGTGACACTAAACAACTGATAAAGGACAGATTGGGCTGCTGAACGGCACTGATGCGTATCCATTTGAAAAGACATACAAAAATAAGGTTAACATCTAACATATATACACGTGAACGTTAAAATGCATCCCTTTCCTTCCATATACTGAAATTCTTTAGAAAAATATAGAGTGAGAGCTGACAAGACCTATGCATCACTTTATTTTAGCTTCCTCCTTTTCCTTCTGTCTCACTGGTTTTATTATCTTTTTAGCTCATTTGAATAGAAATTTTACAGGTTGTTTTGTACCACACACGCACACGCACTCTGGAGCTCACTGGGGCCTCTACCGTTCCTCAGATTCAAAGCTCCTGAAACCAGGTACAGAAACACGAACTCAGTATCCTAATGCAAGCAATAATATTGAACTTTCTATTGGCAAAACTTTGCAGAGCCATTTCATCACAATAACCTCTGATATGTCCTCCAGCTGGAGTATTTTTAAAGCTTCTCCTTGAAATAATTCTGCTAAAGTGCTTTTCAAAGTAGTGCTCAGCAGGCAGGTGGGATTGTGCAATATGTGTAGTTCAAGCTTACGTTACAAACGATTCGTCACTCTTAGAAGAAGAACCGAAGGAAAGTATCTATCTATCTTAGCAAGGCTAACAAAAACCTTCTGAGCGAGTCTGCCTGAGAAATGCATGTGTTAGTATGGTGTCTGTACGTAAGTAGCAGCACTACACAAAACACAGTTCTCTCATTAGTTGGATTGGGACATGCCTTTTTTGGTGATATTTATATTCTGTAAACCAATATATAGGCCATACTTAAATACTAGGGCTTGGACTATGCTCTTTATTTTCTCATTTATTTGCTCATACCTGGCCACCTACTCCATGGTTTTCATATACTACTCAGTGCTTTGGAATTCTGCCAAACATTCCTTAAAAAATACTTTTAAGAAAGGTGGAAAATAAACACATTAGAGAGCAAAAGTTAAAAAAAACAAACAAACAAACAAAATAACTCAAGGTATTGAGCCATCCATCACTTCTTGGAGGACACAGCTGTCATATAACAGTTGCAGGGAGCAACAGCATTGACTGAAACTGGTAAAATAGCTAAAGCCAGGCTATATGGAGCAAGACAACTTCTCTTCCCACCTACATGTGAGCTGACACAATTCAAACAACAAAGTCTTTCAATGCCGTTTTCCACTGATACCCTGAAAATCCTCTCTCATCAAAAGCCACTTTTTATATACTCTTATATATCCATTTAGTCATACAACAGATCTACTTACCTACACTTCCTGTCTACAAAGTCATTCAGTGACGTTTAGAAAAACGCTGAGAATTTTATTTCTAGAAAAATACCCTTTTCCTTGTGTTCCCCACAGTTCACACTTTGAGCCAAATGCTACCCTTGAATAACCACAACAGCCAGCAGCACTGGGGGGAACGGCCAGATATCTGACAGCAGAATTTCATACTCTTACGTCGTTGTAAAAATCTCATCTAGAGCATCGGAGAGAGGGGCGGAAGAGGGAGAGGGAGGAGAGAGTATGTTTAAGGGAGTTAAACTGAATTGCTTGGATGCTGGGACAGGAGATTGAAGAAAATATGCACCTGCCATACACCTTACCCATTTCACTAAAATGATACTCAAAATCAGGCAATGCTGATATTCCCAGAATTAAAATAATAAATAAAAAGAACTTCCAGCTAAATTAATTATTATCCCACTACAGTCTTTATATAATGTGCTATTTACAGTGAAATACAAAAAGTATTTCATTCATACAATTACTACAAAGACTATATGTGATGCAGAACAGCTTTTACACTAGGCAAGGGTACGGAACCTGTAGTCAAAAATAACAGTGAATTTCCCCCCACTTACCAGTGCAACAGGTGTTCAATGCAAAACAAACCGTGTTCACTCCCTTGGATTTCAATGCATTTTCTCTAGCAAGCTCATAGAAAGAGTATTTTGTCACAGCCATTTTTCTAAGCTCTCACCAGCAGCACAACAGTTTAGGTGAAGGGAAAGCAGTGAGCTGGCTGCAAAGTGGGAATGCAGAGGAATTGGCAAGTGTAGAAAAAGTGGAGAAGCTACAAAAATTTATTTTCCAACAAAATAACTCTCCACAAGCTGTGTAAACTTTTCTTCCTGAAACAAATACTCTAAACCACAAAGATTTTACATTTCCAGTGAAACACTCACAGTAACATTTGCCTGGTTTTACTCTCCTGAAGTCTCAGCAAAGAGCCAGCAGATTTATGCTTTCTCAATTACCTGGGACAGTAAACTCCCTCATATTCCCTGACTGCGATTTAGATTTAGAAATTAATAAACGGAATGAAGAAACAGGCTTGTTGGCCTTTTGGGTAACCTTTGTTTTCTTCAGTAGATTCCCACACTTTGCTGCCTCCCGCGCACACGCACGCCCATCCACCACCCACCCACTCACATACACACCTCTGCCATGTGTGCTCCATTATTCTGACAACAGAACAAAAATTAAACTGTGTCCATTGCAATTTTGTGACCTGTACAGAGAAGAATAATTTATAGTGGTAAGTTCATTATCTTTACCCTAAATTTAAAATGCAAAATTGGGTTTGCAAGGACAGCATTAAGGTATAAGAGTTAGACCCTTTATCTCAAGCACTCATTCGTATTTACAATAAGTATAAGCTTTCTGCTACAGAAGAAAAAGTATTTAGATTGAACACTGTTACAGATTTCCTAAATGAGGCTAGTTCCAGTTGCCAGTAATTTAAAAGCAAATCTGCTGACTTGGCATTAGGACTCTAAAACAGTGTGATCAAACTTATGTAGTAAGAAGGTGTCTGCAGAAATAACATTTATAAACTGTATATACAGTACACAGTACCAGTACATAGAAAATAGATTTTGACTTCATGATCCCCTGTGTGTAAGGCAAGACTGAATTCTGTCTTCAATGGAGACCACCAGAGGTACAAGCAACAGATAGTGGCTCTTAAATCAATATGCAAATCAAGTGCATACAAATTAAAAATCAGAGCAGACAAAAAGTTTTAGATTTTTTTATGTGCTGATTCTGGCTTGCTGAATACACGGGAAGTTATTAAACATCAAATGTACCTTTTTTTTAAAAAACACTAACAACACCTTGATGGCAACAGATATTGTTCAAGTGGCAGCTACCAAAAAACAGCTTGAAAAATGGCATAGTACAACACGAGGAACTCTGCAGTTGTACTACGCTAATTCATATAGCACTAACCAAAAAAATAAGTATATGAATATTCTATTTCATGCTATTGCTATGCAAGCAACAGCAATACAAATCAGCATACAGAAGGATACCATATGTTCTGCAATGAAGAACCCAAAGATATTTTCAAGGGGCATTGTTACAAGACTTCAAAGAAACACAAGACTGCCAGAGGCAAAAGTTACTGACGGATGTAAACATCCCTGTTCCATTCTCCTGCGTCGTTACGTTTTTTCGATATCACTTCCCCATCCTTGTCACAATATTGGTCCCTTGATTTATGACGACTACGCTGTTTGTTGCATTCATTGTGGTCCTGCTCCCGGTCCCTCTCCTTTGAGCGATGCCTTGATTCTCTATGTCTGTGATCACTGCTCCCGTGGGACTCGTCTCTGTGATTGTGATCCCTGTGAGAATCATAGTGGTCACCGTGCTCATGTGAGTAGTCCTCCTTTGGCTCTACGTAAGCCGAATCTCTGCTGTCTTGTGTTTCCGAGTCAAAAGTTTCTTGCCTAGAAAGGCCTCTAACACCACTGCGATGGTTGTGGTGTTGGCTGGAGGAAGAGCGATGCTGGGACTTCTTGATGGGTTCAACCCGTGCTTCCTCTTCGATTTGTGAACCGCTGCGTTCAGGGACTGAATGGTCATTCCTCTGGTTTCCTTGAGTTCCCTGCTATCACAACCAGCAGTAAGTTCATGTACATGAAGTACACATTTAAAAACTTTCCCCAATATCAAATTCAACTAGAAAGTATCATGAAACCAATAAAATTTAAGTACACAACAATCCACATTGCATCTAAACTAGAAAAAAAACCCATTAGAATTCAACTTTTACTGCAAATTCAGTATTATAATACAAACAATTCCTTTCAATTCCATCGGAATGGGGGGTGGCACTGGGGTTACTCGGTTACACTTTCTCATCTCCTGTGATGTTTCTGACTATTCCAGTTAGCAGTAATTGCCTACCGCACTCCAGTCAAAAAGGGAGCATACAGAAACAGGACAAACTGCAGTAAAATTAAAAAGGACATATCATGCCAGGAGAGGGCAGGTATCAGTTGGGAGTTTACAGATACCTGCTTGGAAACAGCCACTATGGGAAAGTGATTTTAGAGGGCTGAGGAGGTGGATTCCAGCAGAGAACCAAAGCACAAAACCTTGGCTCTTCTAGAGTAGCGTGTTTTTTCAAGAAAAAAATGCAGTTGAACCTGGTATGAATAAAGTTTGTATTATGATACTAATAGTATCACTGACCTTCTGTATTTCTCAGCAATAATCCCATTTCTTCATGGTAATGAAAAATTAAACTTTGACTCATAATTTTAAGAGCTCAAGAATAAAGACCATTGCCAAGAAAAGCAGGGAGAGAGTGATATTATCACCTACAGAATTTCCTAACACACCACTACTATTCAAAGACCGAAATAAAAATTACCAGGTAATAACAAACCTACTCTTCATCAGCATAATGCTTTGAAATCACTGCAAAACGAACAAGTGGCATTATTTAACTCGTTTGGGGGTTTCATTACATTAACCTGCTTTTATTCCCAAACCACAGCCAAAGACTTTTCAAGCTTAATTGCAAAATTTTAAGAAATAGTTTATGGTGAAATTGACTTATTCTTCTCATGCGAGGTGAAGAACATCAAGACAAAATCAACTCTACTGGCAAAAAAATTCAAGCAGTTTTTAATAGAGTTATACAGGCATTTGTTTGTGAGACTGTTGTGAATTTACCAAAGTTGGTCTAAAGTTTGCCCTCTGTTCAGAGTTGCCTAAAAATAAGGATTGCCTCCAGGGCAGCTCATGGACGTATCTTCTTTCTGTCTTTCTATTTTGTGGAAAAGAGCTAGGGGAAGGAGGAAATTCTGTCCTTCAGCCACAGATCTTGGCAGGTGGGTTTCCTAGCAACCCAAAAAGTGAAATGACAGGAAATCGGACAGGAAAAAAATCTGTATTTTATCAGAAACTTATAAAAAGCAACATATTTACAATCAGCAATTTGATAAATCTGACAAATCTTCATTTTCCAAGACAACATTTTGTTCTGTAAACTTCCCAGCGACTAGCTGGGTTGCTCCATGTGTTCCTAATTTGAAACAAATGGTATAGATGAGAACAAGGTATCAGAAAGAGTGGTCAAATTTCTTTTTTGTTCTCATTTTTATGAGTCTCAGGATGATTCTGATTTGCCAGAAAAGGAATGTAGTAATTGTAAACATGAATAGATGTGTTCAAGGTGAACAGAAATGACTCAACAGAGGTGAATTATAAATGAAATCAAGTGGAAAGCTAAAGAGTCTAAAGTAATGCCTTTTTACTAGTTCACAACCATGACTGGTTTTAAGGCACATAAACTGGGTACACACGTGAAGCCTTGTAGTTCTCATATGGTCAAATGCCAAATATGTATGTACCTATATATATAAGCGTGACTAATAAAATCTGTCATTGCTGTGGTTTGAGAACAAATGCAAAATTTGAACCTGCTTTGAACAGAATGCTACTTTTACTAACTCAGATGCATCTTCTCTGCTACTACAAGTCTGTGTGAAGGAGCACAATGAATAAATTTAGAACCAATACCTGCAATTTCAGAATAGTGTCAGGGCTATTTGGATTTTTGGGCAAATTTCATTGACAGTAACTTTCCCTAAATATTACAGGTACAGTAAGCAGGTAATGTTTGAATCTGGATTAGGGCCTGGCTTTGTGATTCATAACCAAATTAGGGCTCTGATTTGGATTAGATTCCACACTGCAGGAATTTTATGGCCCGATCTCATAAGGTTTTTTTCCTAAAATGGAGAAAGTTTGAGATAAGCCCATTTCATTACTCAGGTTGTAATTTCAAAGAAGTCAGGGTTCTTGGAAAGAAGTTTAAGCAGTGTTGAAAGAGGAGAGAAGAGTCTGGGTCCACCGACTCAGTTTGTCTTGCTCCCTATTTCCACCAAGTGGTCCCTAATCACCTACACCATATGTGTGTGAGGTTGCTCCAGTCTTCTTTTTGGAATTGAACAACTATTTCCCT